>NW_026273315.1:1560000-1860000 GCF_020536995.1 Dreissena polymorpha | reverse complement strand
TTATAAGGGACGACACTTTCCAAACTACGTATTTTTTCGTATAAAGGAAGCCTTTTGTCATTTGAGAATGTAGTCAAGGCGGAAAGAGTCGTCCCAGATAAGCACAGGCTAATCTGCACTGGCTGATCTGGGACAACTCTTTGCGCACGATAATTAAGCTTAGTTTTTCCATACTTAGTAATAGATAATTGTTTTCGCCTCGCGCATTATCGATATGCACATCGCCCCGTAGCCAAGAACGTGGCTATTATTTAATATAAAAACGTTTTTGTTTTTTCTACGGCGTAAGCGTTGTTTCTTTTCGCAGTCAAAGGCCTTTGCTGTCCGAAATTTATTTTTGTTTTGCGATCACTTTTGATAGTAAGCAGGCAATTTAGATTCTCTGACTTAACAATAGATCGAAGATGCAATGACGGTGGGGCTTCTATAATGGTGTATTCACTGAAATTCCAGCTTGATAAACTGCGAAGAGTTGAAAACAGGCTACAATAAAAGTTGCAAATGTTATCATAGCTATGGCAGTCTAATACCGTTGCATAGCTGCCCTTTGCAAGGATTGTGTTAAAATGCTGGTTACCGAGATGTAATTGAACTGCAGCTACCGGTAGTTACGTCGGAGACATGTGGGAGCGAGTGCAAGGAAATTTACCAAGGTACACAACCAGAAAACGAATAGGTCACTGGCGGTGGTTTCAACAAAATGGTAGAATATGCTCCTTACCGACTTTAAAATATAGCTCATAAGAATGAGCTTAAGCGAACATTTAAAACACTTGTTCAACCAATTAAACACCGATTATTAACTACCGTTACTTACTGTGGCTGTTGAAACTAGGGATATACGGACAGCGTAATTGGATATTTAGAGTTTTTGTCACATGGAAGTGTAGTTGTATTTCTTGCAAGGAATGACATGTTTTCTCAGATTAAATTATAAAATGCGACGTTAACACAATTTTAAGTTTTCCACACTCTTCTCTGTTTATGTGTACATTCGTCACTCTATTGTTTCATATTATTATAATATCAAAACCGAACTTAAAGAGATTATTACAAAAGTATATTTTACAATAACTGTTCGGGTTTTTAATTCAAATCGTAACGTCAATAACCAATTGACTGTTATTCGCGACCGTATTCATATTACAGAACCCGAGACACGTTTAATTATTTGAGACACTGGAGCATCACAATGTCACAATCCACGCAATCCGCGGACGATCGATTACCGTGCAAAACCGCGGGCTACATTCCACAATAGAGTCCGCCTTTTACGATGCGATTCATGCTACTGTTCAGCCGGAATTGTGTAAATGAATACACGAACGCCGTATTATTCTTTTCATGCAATTTAATGGTTTATTTCAACAAATGTTACAGCTAGGGATATAATAATCAGAATGCGGGGATTAGTTTCACGTTCAGATGCAATTAGAATTATAAGAAGGGTGGATTTGAACGAAGAATGTATTGTAATTTATTAAAGGAACGGCGTACACACAAACACTTTGTGTTATTTAACAAGGAGCTATGATGTTAACGCGGTCACGATAATGAAAACCGCTGCACCTTTTTCGGCGAATTCAATATATTTATTACAACAAACTTGATTAAAAAGCAATCGCGTGTGGACTTCCGGAGTTTGTGTATAATGGAAATCTGATGGCGAACACAATAGGGCCATCGGATGGGATGAGAACGCAAAGTGGTGCCAGCGGAAGTAGTCCGCGGTTAAGAAAGGGATCTAAGAATAAGGGATCGCGCGTTTCTATAAATAGCGAGGTGAGTGAATCTGAAATATTCGTGTTCGAATCGGACGATGATGCGCGGGCGTTAAGCGAGCAGACGGAGCTGTACACGCCACAGCAAGCCTGGGCCGCCTTCGAGATCGCCTTGAAGAGCATTGACAGTAGTCACTCGGAGTATTACGTCAAAAAGCCGAAACCGACGTTTCTGTGCAGCGGGACATTTCAAAGGGTGATGCTGGACATGTACGGAGAGACTGACTATGGTACTAAAGCTTACACTGTGTTCAAACAGAAGATTAACACTATGTCGCGGGCTACAAGTGTAGCGACTCGAGCGCTTTCAATGCTGCTGAACAGGGGCGTATTGAAAGGGAAAGAGAAGACTCTGTTAAGGTAAAAGAAGAGAGGAACGCTGCGTCTCAGTCTAAGCCGACGTCGGCTTTGATAAGTTCCGCTAAGCGCGGCTGGAAGATGCTTAAGAGGCGAATCAACGAGGACGCCATGGAGACCCATACACAGACAGAGAAACTGAACTGGGTCATGTTGCAGCACACGGTAAAGCAGATGTCAAACGTTGAGAAGACGCGGAAGGATTTGTACGAACGTTACGGCATTGTGCCGACGACGTTACCCGACGGGACAGTCGTCTGTGAAAACAGGATGCTCAGTGACCGTGCGCGCGCGAAGCTTTTTGCTCAAACGAAACACGGTAACCATTATAGAAGACCAACCAGCTATCAGCCGCCGTCATTGCAACTTCGATCTATGACAAAAACAGGGAAAACTAATAGTGGGTTTACTAGAAAAACTGCTAGCAAAACAAATGCAATTTTCCGAAAGCATAGGCCATTGACTGCGAAATGAACACGGATTGTGACATACTTAAACCGAAACATTTTTGGATACTAAATAATGAGCACGTTCTTGGCCAGAGGGCGACGTGCGTAAAGAAATAAAAATGAACTTGTTATTGCAATATTAGAAATTATTGGAAATATAAGTGGCTTATGAATGGCGTGTCAAATAAGGCCCCCTTTGACCAGGAGCACAACAGAGATGACCAGCGTCTTACAATGCTGACGTAAAGAATGACGTGTCGAATAAGGCCTCCCTTCGACCAAGAACGCGCCAGAGATGTACAGCGTCTTACAATGCTGACTGAATGTGCCTCGTTCTTAGAAAACTGAGCTAAATGCATAAGAGTAAAGTGTCGTTGCAGATTTGCCGACTACATTTATTCGGGAATATTTAAACGTTGCAGACTTGTTGTTTTTTTTCTTAATATATAAAAATAGGTGGATGCTATAAACTATAGGTGGACATTATTAACTATTATAATTGAACTGGTTTGTGTATGTCGCGTTCAAATTCGACCACAATAATGGGTGAACGGCTTGTATATAGTTGATGCTGACTTAATCATACGTGTTATTTTTTATTTATTTAATATAATACATATTGATATATGGATATATATATATATATATATATATCGGTTTTTCAACAATGCTTGTGATTGATATGTTCTTCTCTGTATCATATTACAAGAAGCTGTCTTCTATATATGTACATTTAATATTTATGCGCTCGCTTCAAACGTGCGTTCGAATGGTCACAGTATGTACCATGTCTGGTGATCTGTCTTACGATAATTTAAACGGTAACTCCCACAATCTCAGACTTAAGTAAATCAGTGGTCAGTTGCTGGCATAACTAATTCACAGGTAAACAAGCTTATCCCCCAAAATGTGAATAGGTTCACTGACCGCCATCATATGACTGAAAACTCACAAACAATGCATCCTTCCTGTCTGTATATTTCCTTCATTCGTGGAATCCATATCACGATTGCTTTGGTGTTTATTTGCTAAGTAATCGTCAGTTTGTGTTCAATCAATATTGGTTCTATTTCTTATAAACTCGGATCATTCGCATAATACATACATATATATTGCTTGCCATTGATGTTTCAAATTCATTTCGCTTAGTTAATTACATGTTAATTGATTTAAGCAATCCGGCCCGGATATTTGGTTTCAATGTGGAGATCCGCATCTCCACAATTTAGAAATAAACAATAACAAACGAGCAACAACAGGAATAACCCATCTAATCTGTTCGTATAATCAACGCTGACACATTATGTGCACAGGTCTTAGTTTCATTAAAACAATAACGGTTAATAATAATGGTATCTGATTTTTAACACATTTTAAATGACTCAACTTGGGTCAGCCTGGTTTCTACCACTATATTTGTGTTTATTTTTCTCCAAAACTAAGAAAATGCAGGAGTACACGGTAGATCTATAATTCGCATTCAGCGTTCAATGAATTTTGTGTTTTCATAATGTTTAGCATAAATATAACAGAGCAAAATATGGTGTTAAGTAGTTCCCAATATTTTGAGAAAAATGAAAGCAGAACGGATTTTAATGTTTTGTTCGTATGTTTTAATTGCATAATATTTTTTGACATTCAACAGTTTATTTGTTTTGGTTTTTGCTGTTATCGCACATGGGAACGAACTTTTATTTATCCATAACAATCAGTTCATGATGCGATTTGTTTTAAAAGGATTGGCATATCATAACTGATCGATATCATCGGTGGCTTATTGTCTTAAAATACAAACGATTGATCGCGTAAAGTGATATGTTATTCTTAAGCAATTGTCAATGAGTAAAGGCTATTGAAATATTGTCTAATATTTATAAAGTTAATCCATCGGTTTTTAGTCCAGATTATGTTTGGCGTATTATGTTTCGTTGTACAATTCTTTTCGACTACACAAATAAATAGTCGACATTACGGGTGTGTTTTTGTTTGAGATTATGGATACTTGGAGGTTTGGTTTTATTGTTGCGAAACGAAGCTACGACTTGAAATGACCTGGTCATATATTGGCACATAAAAAATATTCCAAACAGGTCATAGATTCCTAAAAGTAAACATGAAGCCTATTCACATGAATGTCTCAACACACTTGTTGAAAAATACATACCAACTAAAACTGTTTCTGGCAAGCAGCATCTACCATGGCTGAATTGTGACATTAAAAAGCTAATGAAAAAACGTGACCGGACTTATAGCAAAATGAAAAAGACTCAAAATTACACTTTACTTCCAAAAATTAAGAAGATCAGATCATGCATACAAAAGAAAATTCGTGACTCTTACTGGGACTACATGAACAACATAATATGTGATGAAACAGAACATAAACATGGGACAACTAAACGTTTTTGGGGGTTCATAAAAAGCTTAAAAAATGACTCATGTGGTGTAGCACCCTTAAGGGATGATGGGGTCTTAAAATCTAACCCCAAGGAAAAAGCTGAAGTCTTAAATAAACAATTTTTTTCTGTTTTTACTAATGACACAAACAGCTCATATCCAGATCTTGGTAATAGCCCGTATAAAAACATGCCATCAATTAATATTACGGTAAATGGTGTTAAGAAACTCCTACTCAAACTGAATCCTTACAAGCCCGCAGGGCCAGACCAAATCAAACCCAGAATCTTACGGGAATGTGCAAATAAAATTGCACCTATTTTTACAATTCTTTTTAACAAATCACTTATTTCTGGTTCTGTCCCTTCTGACTGGTCCATGGCTTTTGTAGCTCCTATTTTTTTAAAAAGGTGAAAATTACCAAGCTAGTAATTATATACCAGTCACATTAACATGTATTGCTTGTAAATTGCTGGAGCATATCGTTGTTAGTAACATCTTAGACCATCTTGACAACTTTAATATCCTGGTGGACAACCACTATGGCTTTTGAGCACGGCGGTCTTGCGAAACCCAACTTGTGGGTTTTATCCATGACTTAGCTTCTACCATGCAGAGAGACCAGATGGATGTTGCCATCATGGATTTTAGCAAAGCCTTCGATGTTGTACATCACGGTAGATTGTTGCTGAAACTAGCCCATTATGGCATCACGGGCACTACACACTCTTGGATTAAAGCTTTTCTTGGTAACCGTAGTCAACAAGTTGTTGTAGATGGGGCAACTTCCACCATGGCCCCTGTAATTTCTGGCGTACCCCAGGGATCAGTTCTTGGGCCTCTTCTGTTTCTGCTCTACATTAATGATCTACCTTCGTCTGTGAAGTCAAACGTCCATCTATTTGCGGATGACTGTGTCATGTACAGATCCATAAAAACTTTGGCTGACACTATTCAGTTTCAGAGAGATCTAGATAGTCTATCATTGTGGGAGCTGAAATGGAAGATGTCTTTTAACATAGAAAAATGTCATATCATGCATGTTACGAGAAACCGTAAACCATTACAAACAGCCTACACTCTTCACAACCAACCTCTGTCTGTCTGTTGTAAACCAAGCCACTTATCTTGGCGTTGAATTAACCTCAACTTTAAACTGGTCACCTCACGTAAATAAAATTAGTAGTAAAGCAAGCCAAAGCTTAGGATTCTTAAAACGAAACATTCATTCTTCTAAAATAGAAACTACGGCAGCGGCATATAACAGCATTGTTAGACCATCCTTGGAATATTGCTCTAGTGTGTGGGACCCTTACCATCAGAAAGATATTGATAAAATTGAAAATGTTCAGCGTCAAGCCGCCAGATTTGTTACGAATAATTACAGCAAGACACCGGGCACGGTCACAAATATAATTAAGGATTTGAATTGGAATACCTTGCAATCAAGAAGACAACAAGCTAGACTCATTTTGTTCTATAAAATAGTATATAATCATGTTGATGTCAATCCCCTTCACTATCTCACTCCTTACATTAGACACTCGCGCCATCACCATCACATGGCATACCAAATACCACCAAGTACAGCTGATTACCACAAATTTTCTTTCTTTCCAAGAATAGTTGTACAATGGAACACACTTCCATCTTATGTAGTCAGCGCTGATACGATCCCTGGATTTAAATCAGTGCTGTCTACATCAGTGTTCCTTCCTTAGATCACATGATTCTGCTTTTATCCTGTTTTTAACTCGACTAATATTCTCACCACATGCACAGTTGTATATGTATATATTTAAGTCTTAAGGGCTTAAGGTGTTAGGTTTTGCACCTTTTTTTATCACTGTTGATAGGATTTTTCTGAGTGGATTTAGTAACTCGGGAAACCTATCAATCTATTTCTTTTAACCCCCCACGCATGGCCATAATGTATCAGTATTGAACATAGCCATTATTATAAAAGAAGAAGAAGAAGAAGAATGAACTACTAGTAATACGGGTAGTCATAACTAAGGAGAACGTGTGAAATATCATAACGTCTGGTTTACTAATTGTTACATTATAATGCGTTTGTAATGCATTTCATCGGTAATTTCGATGATACATGTACCCCTCACATGCCTTTAAAATATGCTTTATATATCATGAGGCTCCCCAAAGACCCGGGTTCGAATCGCGCTGAAATCAATTTTGCACCTAACGTTTAATGTTATTATTGAATATAATTCCAATGGTATTAAAATCGTGTCTGGTAATCAAAATTAACTGACTTTTTACAACGATAAAAATAAATCTTTGAACAATATCTAAAAGGTTTACGATTTATGTGAAATAGGCTTGTCATAAACAGTTGCGCAATTGTGCATGATGGATTTGTCGACAATAAGATTATATCAGAGGAAATAAATTTCAGTAGAATCGATGTTTTTGATCAGTTATGAATACTTATGTATTTTCAGCTTCAGAATGTGCGTATGCGTATTAAAGCGGCCTTTTCACGTTTGGGTCAATTGACAAAATTTAAAAAAAGTTGTTTCAAATTCGCAAATTTTCGATTTAGTTATGATAATTGTGAGAGAAAGTAATACTGAACATTTACCATGCCCTAATATAGCCATTATATGCATCTTTTGACGATTTAAAAACCTTAAAATTATAAAGCGTTGCAACGCGAAACGATTGAACAATTTGGAGAGTTCTGTTGTTGTCACTATATTTTGTGAAACAACAATGATTGCTTATATATAGCATAAAATACATCTGACATTGTATGCGAAAGAATGGTCGAGGGGTCTAAGTCGGAGACTTTTTACGCCAGGACTCCAGGGGTCAGTGGATCGAGCCCTGATGGGGGTTCCTTTTTTTCTTTTTTTTATATTTTATTATTGATTTTTTACTGGACCTTTTTAGAGCAAATATTGACATTTATCAATAGAAAGCATTTAATGACAAACTTCAAAACATGCCAAAATCTGTGAAAAGGCCCCTTTAAACTATCTTTTATATATCTATAAAAGACTGAGAGGTACGTGCCAAAAATAAATATAAATAACTTGATACCATGCCAACAATTTGCAGTGAGTGTCCTCGTATAAAGCTTTATGAGCCTCTCTCTTGGAAATCTTGCTTAATGCGTGTGCGTGAAGGGTCTGCCCTTATTGACATGTGCAGTTCGCACAGGTGTGTCAGGGATACTTTCCGCCTCGACTTGATTTTTTACAGGAAACTTCCTTTCAACAAAAACATCCATTATAGCGGAAAGTGTTGTCCCTGATTAGCCTGTACTTAATGCACAGGCTTATTTGTCCGATACTTTACACATCTGCATTTAGCCCCGTTTTCCAGCGTGAGGCTCATCTTATGCAACATTAACACTCATTTGACTCTTCTATCGGCTCGTCGAATATGGTATGTCAGCTGCGTTCTCGTACAGATATATCACTGCATTGTGAAATACGATAAAAAACGTCTTCTCTTCTAAAGTCGTTGCGCGCGCGCATGAATGTTTCAAAGTTTATAAGGTCCTTTCGCGCCTGAGGCTGCATTATGCGAGTACCCGGAGTGTGACCCAGCACTATTAGCTACCGGTAATCAACTTATTAGACTTACGACAGTCGTGACGAATTTTGAAAAAAAGCTGCGATTTACTTCTATTTTTTTATAAAAGGCATTGCATTTTGGGGTGGTTTTGTGTTGTTAAGGACACCGGAGTATATTGAGGAGACCACACCTTCCTGAAGACAATTTACCAAGCTTACATGCGCCGGGGGTTAAACCCGCGTCGCATAGGTGGGAAGCGCGTTCACCAACCAATACGGTTACAAGACAGCCGTCGCAAACATGTGGATTATACCCATATTTTTAATACGTTAATTGCAATTTTGCATTTACTGATATCAAGATTTTCTCTAGCGTGTATTTCTTTATGCTTGATCAATCTTTCAATATGAAGTTACGAAACATACAACTACAACATGATTCATCATTGCTGGGCAAGCGTTCAACTTTGAAGTCAAATATAATATCGAGTAAAATAATTGAAAATTTACTGGAAAAAAAAATTAATGTCAATTTCATTGTTGATTAAAATTTATCACACTCTTGAAGGTCGACCCTCGTTCCAGAGGCAACCGGTTCAATGTTGATCAGCATCCTGAATTTAAAGCGTATCAGGCGATTTCATAAATAATAAATTGTTAACGATAACAAAGTTAACGCTTTCACGCGGTCAACATTCTCTTTACATTTTGCTTTGAAAATCATGATTAGCACATACGGTGATTTTAGTTATACTAAATATACAAGAATCAACAGGTTTTAACTTTCGCGATATCGTAATGTCGTATGAATTATCCATATGATTCCTTCCTATGCAGTATCCGGACCTGTTTGTGCGATATGAAGTCGATAATCATAGGGTTGAGATCCGATATCTTTAGAAGTCTAAATATTGCTATGTGTTCACTCGCTTAAGCGAACAATTATTTCCGATCGTGTGTGAACTCTGTGAGACTCTTGAAAACTGCCAGTAATGTACGCCAAGACTTGAGTATTAACGTGCAAAATAAATAATAAAAGTGAAGAATGCGCCAGCCAAATTTTCCACACAAAAATTTGATCTGGATGGAACTTGAGTTGTCATTATTATAAATTACCTGTTGAATAGCTCTCAATGAATTTATAGATGTGTTGATTTTATTACGCTTTTCAATAGTCGTAATTAAGTTTTATTACAGCATAGATAAATGCGCGTCTGTTAAATGGGCAAGGAAATATGCAATGAAAACAGTGTTTGTTCAAGACATAATGGGAAGAGAATACATTTATCGATTTTGCTTCAGTTCAAATGAATAAATATTTGTCCTCGAAGAAATTGAAAACGTTAGTTTTATACGAAGTTACTTGAAATAAACAGTTACTTGCAAAAGATAACCTCTGTTCAGTTGTGGAATTTATTTCTTATTTTAAAGATGATCAAGGTAGAATTAACAAATTCACAGTTTATATATTTTTAAACAAAGTTAAAATCGTATTTGTAAACTTTCTTGTTCAGACGCGGATCCGCAATACAAACAAACCCAGATGTATTATTAATTGGGTGCATAGTCAATAAAAACGTTTTGTTGTGCTGAAATCATGACATTGTACATTGTTTGCTTTTGCACAATCATAATCTAAAGAAATACACAAAGTATATTAAAAGAAAATGCAATATTTCTACCTCTCAAATTGTTCGTGGTCTTTTATTTTGATAACACGTATTTGTAATGCGAACACAACTAAAGCAACGCCGACTAAGATTGGAATACCCCGTCTTTGCAATGGACCTCAAATGCAGCGGCGGCGGCTGATAGCTAACGGGTCTTCTATACGTGTGTGCGTAAAGCTTTGAGTGCGCACGGTCACTGAGCATCCTGTTTTCACACACGACTGTCCCGTCCGGTAACGTCGTTTGAAATATTCCGTAACGCTCATACAAGTCCTTCTCTGTCTTCTCGATGCTTGAAATCTGCTTCATTGTGTTCAGCAACATGACCCAGTTCAGCTTCTGCGTCTGAGTCGTATACTCAAACGCGGATTCTTTCACTCGCGTATTTAGAATCTTCCGGTCGCGATAGGCGGAGAACTGCAATGGCGAAGTCGGCTTCAACAGAGAACAAGCGGTCTCATCCTCTTCAACTTGTGTAGCGACTTCGTTTTTCTTGTCAATTCGCCCCTGCTCCACAACTCGTGTCGCCATACTCGTTGTCTCGATAAATGGTTAGCCTTATGTTTGGGTACAGTGAAGGGTCTAGAACCATAGTCGTTCTCTCCGTACATGTCCAGCATAACCTGTTGAAACGTCATGCTGGAATGAAACGTCGGTTTTGGCGTCTTGACGTTATACTCCGAGTGACTGTTGTCAATAGTCCTCACTGCAGTCTCGAAGGGGCCCCATGCCTGCTGTGGCGTGTCGTCGTACGATTCAAATACGGAGACTTCCGAATCACTCTCTTGGCGGTTTATAGAAACGCGCGAACACTTATTCTTCGGCCCCTTTCTCTGCTGCGGACTGTTTCTATTGGCACTACTTCGCGTTTGACTCCAACACAAAGGCACTATATTGTTCGCCATCGAAATTGCTAATATATGATCCAAGGATGCACACGTTCGTGCATTTATGCAACAAATTTGATGTGATTCAGTTAAACTGAGCGAATTGGGAACATAATAAATCATAATCGAATACATGTTTCCTGGATTTGATTCTTGAAAACAAGATAGAGCTTTAGTGGCTTCGAAGTTTCTTACATGAATTTTACAATCACTTCGTCATACAAATCCACTCTTCTTCATGCATGCATTTGATCTCGGCGAGCTGCAATATTTGATTAATTAAACCATAACATTTTCATTCGAATACTAAGACGGGTGTCATGTATCATTTACAAAACCAAGGCTTAAGGAATTGCAGCATAGAGTCGCATCCCCACAGGCTGGTTCTTTTGTGGAATTTTGTCCATGGTTTTCCACGATTTTTGATCGTCCGACGATTGCTTTTATTGCGACATTGTGATACTCCCTTTATGCCATCTTCGTCGGAACCCACGTTTACTCAATTACGCTTAACTTTTTTATTGGCCGTTGGGGATTAATCTAGAAATATTAAACATTCAAGAATAAATAATAATACGTCTCATAAATTAATGTCTCAAACTCTGCCGACAAATTCAACCAATCAAACGACGCGTTTTAAGACAGTTACAGTGCAGGCGGTACTCTCTTTTACATATTTACCGCTCAAATTATCGATTATTCCTAGACTTCTTTTGAAAAGTATATAAACGTGAAGTGCTATTTGATTGCTCGTTGGGTGTCTAATCAATATTTCTTAAAACAAAATTTTACCAGCCCGTTCATCCCAGGGTTTATAATACAGTGACAACGGAATCCAAACGTTGGGCTCCGTCGAATGAATATCAACTTTCGCACAGAAATTTCAATGGTACTGAGCCTAACGAAGGATCTAACGGGAGGATAAACTGCACTTCAAGATTTGTTCTCATCAAAGATGTTTCGGATCGATGCGGGATCTACCAATGCGGGATCTACCACTTGACTAGAATGAATTATCCTTCGACGACATAAGGCATAATGTAATGCTGTTTTTGCTATATTATGGCCCCGGATTTTCTACATTCTTCTACATTGTATTCAACAGCGTAGCGCATATATTCAACAAGTTCTGTTGACTTAAATAGGCACATGTTTTATTTTAATAATTTACTTACATTCGTTGATTAAATGTGAAAATTTGAATTTTTTCTGAAAGAAGTATGTCAAGTTTAGCGGTGACAATCACTGCATATATGTTTTAAATCACCGTGTGTAGTTTGGATGCTAAGGAATAATGATCGGATGCAGTTTACGGAATTTGATCGGGGAATTTTTGTAGAGTGTCGTCCCAGAAAAGCCTATGCAGGCTAGTTAGCAACGACACTTTCCGTATTAACTTGGTTTTCTTTCAGAAAATACTTCATTTAAATTTAAAATGCCATACTATTGAATAATAACGCACATACATTAAGCCCCGTTTTCCCAGAGCGAGGCTCATATATATGTCAGGTATTTCCATAATATGAGGACACGCATACTTTTTATTTACGGATTAATATTATTGTTGCCTTAAACAGATGTTTACGTTCGGACAAAAAGGTTAATGACGATATGACTTCAAGATGGATTAATATTACTTTAATTGCTTTGTAATTACTTTAGCGATAAATCCCCACCTTTAAGCACTAATTATTTAATACCTTCTTTATTAACGATGAAATGATCAAATATTAATACAGGTTATGGTGCCCTTAAAATGTTGTTACGACTATAAGTATAGTGGGCAAGTAATCTTGGAGGATCAACTGGCGACGTACTAATGGCCATATATCTGATACACAGTAATTTACTATGAGGCGATTGGTATAAATGTGTTCACACATGCAATGACAAATTAAATATTAATAGTGCACTTAATTAACGAACACATACAAATTTCAATGATTTGCATGAAATCATGTCTCTAGTGACATCAACTACAGTGTAATGACGTCACTTTCCAGAAAGAATAATTTAAGTTAACACACGTGCACAATTCTATGCAATTAGAGTTCTATAAACTAATACAAATGTGTATGCGCAATAATAAAACACCTTTTTATATTTGAAAAATGCATATACATTTAATGCTTCGTGATTGTAACCATAAACATCGATTTGTTGTTGTTATTTTTTTATAAATAAAGAAGAAGCAATAAATGTAATGTTCGATATATGGACAAATAATACCGAAACAGAAACACTAAGTTAAAACCTTTCTGGATTAGTTCCAATGACTTGCGTAATGTACTTTATAATTCTTCACGATGTCATATTGATGGATTCTGTATGTGCATAGACTCGCATAACCTCCAATATTTTCTAGAGGGACAGCCGCTGAAAATGTACACAATGTATTTACCGCCATCGGACAATGACCCTATATCATGTGAGACATATGCAATTTTATGCACGACCGAATACGTGAATTTCTGCAATTCAATCGCTTGAATCTATAACATAACATTGTAGAAGAATTCTTTTGCTACCTTTTTCTTTTCAATTTCGGAAAATATGAAAACACAATTAAATGCTCTTTTTTAAATAAGAAAGAGATTAGAAATATATTAATCATTAACCGTATTGTTTTGCTAAGTGAGAATCTACGCTATCGTCGACATGACTGTATTACTTTAGATATGGCATTATAAAGTGTCAAGTATAGAGTTGTTCCTAACAAACGTGTTGGTTTATGGTTTATTGTCCAATAAACTATAGGTGTAACGATATGATGATTTTTTTTATTATCGGCCATGGTCTAGAATATTGTAACATTTAAACATTAATAAAATACATAAAAAGCTATACCACTTAGCCGCAGAGCTCCAGATATTTTTTTCAGCCGAGGGGTATTTCACTAATTAAATTTTTAATTGATGAGTAAAAATCAAAATCCGATAATTTAAGGAGTATTTATCTTCAAAGGTTCAGAATTAATAATAAATTGTATATGTAATATTAACTCGCTATAACAAGCAGTCGTGTACACAAGAAAGCAATCACTTTTGTTTTATTTAACAGTTTTTTTCTGATTTATTTTCCCGTGGCTTATAAGCAGCCATTAATCTCTCTTTCCGTCTTGATTTGGCAAGCCACTGTTTAGCACACATTGTACAGCCACAATCAAAATATTCTAAGCTGGGCACACAAATCTTGTTTATTATATGTGTATTTTTGGCGCCATTTAAAAAGTGCTTCAAGGTAAAAGTTTTTTCCATAGTGCCACACAAGAGATGAACTGATATGCTTGAAGTTGGGCGATTCGGGTTTTATCGAATGTGATGTCAAATGTTTTCACCATAAGCGTATATCGATTCTCAACAATGCAGCGGGGAGCCCGTTGTGTCAACATCGGCCTTTATCGTGGGCCAACCTGAAATGATACCGTTCTGACTGAGGAGTAAATTAGATCGGGAACCACTTTCTATACATAGATGGTGATGTCACAACGTTTTTACCGGTGTTGACACAATGACGGAAACCAGTCATTGTTTACATGAATTTATATGCATGTATAAACGGCTAATACGCATTGAAATTACACACGATGCGTAATCAGAATTTAGTCAGGAGTTTTTTTACTCAACAAAATGTTAAGTCATGCGTATTTTCTTTTTTGTCATGCGTATTTTACGCAAATACGCATCTTATCTGGCCCTCTGCACTTAGCAGACAATACATTTGGACTGTATTAAACATACCTACTGAAATGTGTTTAAGTAACTTCCTTTTTGATAGTGCTTTTATTATTTCGCAGTCAGCGGTCTAAACGATTTCCTTGGTGCAAGTTATGCACTTTTAGTCCGACTGACCCCATGCAGTTCCTAGTTCTACATTTAATCTTGACCTTTGTTGAGCCGACGGCGGCTGGTAACTTTTCGGTCGTACATATAATATTCCATCCTCCGTTCGCCCGTACAGCTGCGCGCGAGCGCGTTCACTGAGCATTATATTTTCACAGACAACTCTTC
The DNA here is from genome assembly GCF_020536995.1 of Dreissena polymorpha. Classification (NCBI taxonomy): domain Eukaryota; kingdom Metazoa; phylum Mollusca; class Bivalvia; order Myida; family Dreissenidae; genus Dreissena; species Dreissena polymorpha. Next base: position 1,844,907 of record NW_026273315.1, on the reverse strand, counting down.
TGTCGGGTAACGTCGTCGGCACAATGCCATAGCGCTCATATAAGTCTTGTCGGGAGCGCTCCATATTGGTCATCTGTTGTATCGTATTCTGCAACATGGCTAAGTTGAACTTCGGAGGGGCTTGCGATTTATTCTCTTTGTTATCGTCATTTACTTGCTTCGATAGAGCTTTCCAACTGCGCTTTGCAAACACTTTAGTTACACTTTCAGAGTCTTCCTGTACTTCCCCGGTTTTACCATCAGGTTCATCATATACGGTTTATTCGCAGTCACAATTTGGTTCTTCATTTTCGCGCAATTCTTGTCCCTTGGCCACTGCCTTTGCCATCATCCTAGCGGCAAGTCCCGATGATTTTGCCATGTTGCCTAGTTTTTGTTTCAGCAAGGTATAGCCTTTGGTGTTGCCATACTCTGTTTTTCCATACATATCGACCATTACTTCTTGAAACGTTCCACTGGCGATAAAGTTCGGTTTAGGTTTCTTTAGAAAATATTCTGTATTGCCACTATCAATACTTTTCACGGCGTCCTCGAACGCAGCCCAAGCGTGGTGCGGCGTTAGCGTCTCTGATCTTTGACACTGCGACGCACTTTCGTCATCAGATTCCGACAACAACAACAACTCTGCTTCACTGACATCATTATATAATGACAACCGTGAATTTCCAGGCCGCGATAAACTTCTCCGATTCTTACTACAGGTTGAAGTGATGTAATTTCGTGACTTGTATTTATCTGATGGTTTGTTTTTAGATGACATACCTAAATCGATCTCAAAATTGTCATCTTCTAATATATCTTCTTGGCCACCATTAGGCAAATGATGACCATTAGTTGTGTCGTTTGTATCTTTACCTTTTTGTACCCAATTTTTTTTCCTAACCACATTTTATTTTGTTCCCACATTTTTTTTGACATAATTTTTTCGTACCCAAATATTTTTTCGAACCCAATATTTTTTTGTTCCAATTCTTTTTCATGCTCACATTTTTTTCGTACCCAATTGTTTCGTACCTAAAATTGTTCGTACCCAATTTTTTTAAAGAAATAATCGGATTTCGATTTGATTTGATCTCCCCACTCATTCCATCCCGCGAAACCCTTAAGGTGTCGCAACTCTAATAATGTATACCATATAATTTCAGTTTTTTGACTGAAATATGTCTCCGACTGTCAAGGACGTACACGGACGGACAACCAAGGCATAAATACGGATGTCCTTAGACCCAATGCGGAAGCCACACGGACCACCCCGTGTTGGCCTCCTGGAGTCACAAGGACATCCCCGGACGTTCCAGGACTTACAAGGCGGCAATATGTTGACATGCCAGATCGTGCCGGATATAATCCGTAATTATCCGGCATCTATATGGGACTGGGGCTTAATTCACGAACAAGAACGGTCCTAATTCTGAGACCTGTAGATATCCAGCATTTTCATATAATGACTGAGACATATACAATAACCGTTTGGCAACGTTTAGACAAGTCACTTTCTATGCATTCAGTATCTTTTACACGAACTATTTTGTTCAGGTTTTAATAAACAACTTCATGCTTAACTCGTTCAAAATGTTTCTAATTAACTCATCCGCTTAATAAGGGTGACAGAATTGATGATCGTTTTGCGCGTTTACATAAGGAGCCAATGAATATAAATATATGTTAATCGTTTACGAAGTGAATAAATATAAATATAAAAGGGACAAAAGCATGTATAAGTTGTTGGAATTCCAAAACTATTGAAAGCAATAAATACGTTGATTGGAATTTAATATCTCAATAACATTGTTAAAACTAGTCGTGAATAATCATATTTAACAAATTATGTTATATAAATCAACTAAAAAACAAGGATCTCCTTTTTGACGTTGCGGAATAGCTGTCTCATTAGCGTTTGTAACCTGTTCAATTTTTTAAAACACCGATCAATTGTGTATGGCTAAATAATTTAGAAATTCGATCACTTCGAACTTTGATAATAATTGGAATTCCAAATCAATATTGATTTGTTCTTTATAAATATCAAGTATAGAATTCCAACGTCGCAATTTGTCATAACTTTAAATATAAATGCGTTTTTTATATAAAAGACGCAGTCTTGGAACTTCAATTTAATAGACCCAACTGTCTGCAGTTCTACATCTTGAATCGTGTTCACTTTAAAATCTTTACTGAAGTGAATATTTAGTCATTGATGTGAACATACCGGGACAACTTTATTGAAGTAAGTGTGTTTGTTTGCTTTTCAATGTCGTAGAATTTTTATACATTATGTTCAAATAGATCTTCTGCTTATGTCTTCTCATTCAAAAATGGTCATATAATTAGATCATATATTGAAACATTAAGTAACATACTTTTGATTACTGCGCCTGAACTATTTCATTCGATTGTTCTTATTAATTTCAACGATGTCTTAATATATATCCAACTATCTGACAATCGGCGCACTGATTGTTATCTCCGATTAATTCTTATGATTAAAATAATTAGTACAACAGTGTATGAAACCAACTTCTGACTACAAATAAATACGTATACTCTTTTCGTTGTTGCATTCGCAGACCGTAATGCACAATTCTGTTAGAGCCTTACCGAGGTTCGTAGGAGCGGGATGCCAGAGGGCGCTGAACAAGATAACAGAGCGGGCTGGACACTGTAAAAGGTACTTCATGCATTGTCTGAGTTTGGATTCGACAAAGTGAACATTTTCCTTCGAAAATGTATTGAATGTGAACATAATAAGCAAAGAATCAAACATATGTCTTACGATTGATCTTTACAAATATATTAACTACTAAATACACCAATGAGCATTATTGACAATTTGAAAGTCTTGAGTTGTAACTACGTCGTCCTTTACGGCACAAGGGTTATATAATTGAAAACACTACATTGAACACGGTTATAGGTTTAGTTCAATGGTTAGTCAGCCAGTTAAGATAGAAGCGGTTGCAGAGCGCACCTGTCAGTACGGACAAGGAGTGAAATGGCACGAGCTACAGCGCCACGTGCTGTACATGGATTCCAAAGCCGGATATATCCATAGATGGAACGCGGAGACAAATGAAAGCGACAAGCACATGTTCCGTACGTTCACAATTATTTTAAGTAATCAACTTCCTTCAAACCATATGCATACATAGGCAATAATCATATCGTATAAACCGGTTTATTTTCAACTGAATATTCCAGGCGGGAATTTCCGTCATTCCTATCATTATCTACATCGTTATCATCATAACCACCGTTAACCATCATAGCATTTTTACCATTGCCATTATCATCATCATTATTATACTAAGTGGCCTGCTCATTAATTATCTCTGCCTTTAGCTCCTTTTTTAACATACGACCTTAAATGTGCACGTTTTATGTTTTACTTATAATTTTAAATGTATACATAACTGTTTATAATCTTCTCCGCTGTATTTTGATAAATTTAATTTAAATTAATTGTACAGTAACAAAATTCACTTAATTTTATTCGATTCCTCGTAGTTTTAAGAGAAATATTATTGATTAAAAATTGTTAATTCACTATTTCAGTTTAAAATGCTGGTGCAAAATTATATATCACTGTTTCTTTTCTTCGTTCCTTAATTAATGTAGTAAATGAAACGTACGTCATTTATGTCGACTTCCTTATTTGGAAAATGACGTCATTATTTTGAAGTGGTAGGGTTACTTTTCTCTCAAATTTTCGAGATCGGTCACTTTATAATTGAGAGCATACTATAAATAGAGAATTTGCTGGTTTCAGTTGAAAATCATTTTTAAAAATCAACAATCTACCTCAGCCAACAACTATCCTCTATATATCGTATTTTTAAATAATAAAGTCGTCATAGGAAATTCCCTTCCTAATATTACTGAACTAAATTCATAGACAAGTCATAAACCGTGACGTAATGGATTTACGTTTATTATCACTTCCGTAATTTTACCTTTTCATTTATTCATACTATTTTTACCATAACAGTGAAGGTAATCAATATCCATTTAGAATAAAAACACAATAACACAACCTTGTGGCGATATCGGCATTTTAATTATTCGCTGTCAGAAGAATACGAAATTTAAACCTATTGACACTAAACAAACAAACCAACAAAGCATAGCTTCTTGAGACTCACAAACTTTATGAGATCTTGTCATGTCTCAATTTGATGTAGGTAAGATAAAATTACATTACTCGTAAAGACGGTTCAGATCCGTTGTGTATAAAATTGCGTCTCTTTAAAAAGAATATCCATTAATCGACGCAATAGAAAAATAATATATATATATATATATATATATATATATATATATAGAGAGAGAGAGAGAGAGAGAGGATAAAATTAGGAGCAAATAGCATATATACATATAGAAAAATATATTATATATACATACAGAAGAAAAGTTAATGCAAGAATAACCGATTGCTTAATTGTGTAGCCTTCTGCAATATTCGTGTAAATGTATACAGTTATTTTCACGAATATATATGTATGCATACATTAACAAGAATATATTGTATACAGACATAGAAGAATTGTTTTATCCACTGTTGGCACTCAACTGCTCAAAAGGCAACCAGATTAATCACTAGGTTATTCTTGTATTAAATATTAACAAATTTTAAACTTTTTTTTTCATTTTAGCATGAATGTAAAGGCAAAAAATATGGCACGAAGCGACTCGAGAAGGTATCTCGTTTCGTATCTCGCCGATATTGTGTAAACGTTGCTGTTGCTTGGCAAGGTTAAAGAGTTGAATGATTTATCATACTTATTTTAGCATTCACTAGATGTTTGTAATAATAAATACACGCACATACGAGGTGTATTCGAAAATAACAAAATATACGGTTAAGGGAAACTTAGTTCGTGCAATTGAGATTTCTAAAAATAGACTTTACGGAGGATACCAGAGAGAGAGAGAGAGGATAAAATTAGGAGCAAATAGCATATATACATATAGAAAAATATATTATATATACATACAGAAGAAAAGTTAATGCAAGAATAACCGATTGCTTAATTGTGTAGCCTTCTGCAATATTCGTGTAAATGTATAAAAGAAAGCACATTGTGTACACATCGGTCTTACTGACAATAACGTAGTGACGTCACCATCTATGTATAGAATGGAGAAAGCATATTTATAGATTCTAGCAACTATACTATACTCATCAGAAATTGACACGACAGTTCACCACTGAATCCATAGCCGACTTGTTATATTTATCATAAAATAATGTGTGCATTTGATGATAAAACACTTTTAATATTTTTTATCCTTTTGAATATGTATTGTGGGCAGATTTGTGTACAGATGGTAAAAGCGCTGTCTGACAACTTCCCTAGTCGTAAATTCGATCCTCTACTCGTGTCGTGTATCCTAAAGTGGATATTTCTACCCCGATATGGTTATTTTCATAACTCTATTCCAATAACCTCTTCTTTACACATTATTATTTATGTAGAAAATTATGTTAAGGACATTGTCACCATTTGAAGCCTGTATATATTCAAACGCTACTGGTCGTGTACGTAATTCCGGCCTGTACGTAAAAAATCGGCCACCTGTGTTTTATCATTTTCATGATCTAAACACACATGTTTTGATTATTTTTAGAACAATCAACTTGAAAACCAACCCTACTCTCAATATTTTGCAAATTAAAGAAGCATATCACTGTAAACGTCTGCATTAAAATGTCTCAAACATAACACAAGATATTTCTCTCATGGGAAAAGTGACGTCTTAGCCAATGCAAAAAATTATACTTATATAAGAAACAAATATATTTGATAAAATTATTATTATTTCTCTCTGATAAACTTTTATTAAGGTATTTTTTAATTAATTGTATAAAAACATACATTTAAAACAAAAAAATCAGGACCTAAATATAAACTTTTAATATATGAATTACCTCCCTTGATTTGAATACTAATAGTTTACATGTTGTAGAATTAAATATAAGCGTTTACTAAAAATCGACACTAAAGTCAACTTTTTAAACAAAATGTTTTTACTTTCTTAGCTATGTTAGTAAAAATTGATTAAAACTATTGAAAATAAATATTTTTTATGAATTTGCAGTTCCCCATTAACCGTGCAGGCCTGTTAATATTTATTAAAATAGGTAGGGGGAGTAACTGGTATAAAAACGTCGCATATATATTAAGTTTCAAGTCAAAAATTGTGTTTGTGTAATCCTGTATTAATACTCTTAAAATGAGGACATTCGTCTAAAGATATTGCTTTGTAATTGTACCTGCAGATTAAACTGAAAAGTGGCCGATTTTTTAGGTACAATTGCCCTACGAAAATTGATAGTTTATATGTCATTAATTACTGTTCATAAAAGTAACATACACTGATCTAATTCTATTGAAATTTTCATGCTAGGTGAGTTTTGAACCCAGGATTATATATGTGAAGTTTAGTTTCAACCAGTTGCCTAAAACAAAAGATTTTGTTAAAATAGTCCCAAAAGTGGCCGGAATTACGTACCCGACCAGTAGTCGTATTTTTCTTGGTTCTAATACTATTCTTTATTCTTAAATCTAAGAACTGGTTGGGTGAATTCGGGCCCAGGGCACTATCGTTGTCGTTGTCTGGATATATTCTCACTCTCAAAGGGACGGTTCGAGTGATTAATATTTGATTTTTTAACTTGCGTTGATAGAAACGAAAACGGGTCTGTATCCGACGAGTCGGTAAATAGATGAATAAATTGTGCGATCCCCTTGCAATACAATTGAAAGGCTTGCTTGCTTACTCTTACGCGCTTGTTGTTTGATGCTATTACTAATATTAAACTGTATGCAATGTAGTCCATTCGCCATTTTCTATCGTTAATGAAGCATGTTTCTGTACCTTATGATGCATTTTAAAGGGATCTTTTCACGGTTTGGTAAATTGACAAAATTGAAAAAAGTTGTTTCAGATTCGCAAATTTTTGTTTTAGTTATAATATTTGTGAGGAAACAGTATTACTGAACATTCACCATAGTCCAATTTAGCCATTATATGTATCTTTTGACGATTTGAAAACCTAAAAATTATAAAGCGTTGCAACGCGAAACGATTGAATAATTTGGAGAGTTCTGTTGTTGTCGTTAAAATTTACTAAAAGTACCAAGATTGCTTATATAAGGTATAAAATACTCAAACTGTGTATACCCGGCGGAATAACCGAGAGGGCTAATGCGTTTTAACTTCAGACTAACTCCAGGACTCCGGGGGTCACTGGTTCGAGCCCTGGTACCGGATACTTTTTTTCCTTTTTTTAATTTTATTCTTGATTTTTTACTGGAGCTTTTAAGATCCAATGTTTACATTTATCAATATAAAGCATTTAATGACAAACTTCAAAATATGCCGAAATCTGTGAAAAGGCCCCTTTAAAAGCGTTACCACTTCGATAATTCTTCCTCTTACGTAGCATAAATCAAAAGAATGGCTGTGTGAAATTAGTTTTGAAAATATTGTAAAAAATGTGAATCAATAAACAACATGGAAATATAATATTGATTTGACAAATTCAGTCACCTTATTAAATAACTAAAATTCAAGAAACATGTAGGAATGTTCTCTGCCTGTCAATATAATTCGTGTTCAGCTTTTGATTTACTTTCTCGTAACTTACAAAAAAAAGAAGTTATTCCCAATCATACAGGTTCAAGATTTAAAGGACGATTTGCGTCCGCGATCTGTCTAAAACTTATCATAACCCTAATTTTGTAGACGACCATACGACAATGTTTCTGCCTGTTGATAAAGACAAGTACATGGTCAGCATCGGCCCGCGGCTGTGCAAGTTCGAGTGGATGGGGCGAAGAATCACTCCACTGGTAACTGTGGACGACACCAAGCGGATCCGACTGAGCGACGGAAGTTGCGACGCGTTGGGAAGAGTGTGGTTTGGTGAGAAAGCATGACCGTAAAATGAATTTAACGCATTTATATAATGATTCTGTAAAACGGGTGTTGTTTTGTTTCTTTTAGGAGAATATCTTTTGAAATTGGATACATATCTGAAGATTTTAAAATAAATAATTTCACAATATCAACAACAGCAATATCTACAACAATTGGTTATGATACTGATTTAATAAATAACAGTCCACTACAACATACTTCATTTGAGCTGTAACATTTAAAACAGGGTTATAGTTTTGCATGATTCAATTCGAACAATAACGTTTTTTAATATCGAAGGAACCAGCCACGTTGCGTATGCTGCAGCCGACGCTCCGACAAAAGGCGCTCTTTTATGTTTGGAACCAGACGGCGCGCTCCGCAAGCACGCTGATGGCGTTAACGTTTCCGGACGCGTAGCTTGGTCTTTGGATCGCAAGACTATGTTCTACGTTGACCCTGTCGCTCGCCAGATCGCGGCATACGACTTTGACATCGACTTGGGAAAAATTTGTGAGTAAACTTTTTGAAGTTCTATTAACAAAGAAGCCGGTGAATGCAAAACTATATCAAGTGTTGTTTTAATATTAACGCCAATTTGATGTGTCAAAAGCGTAATATACCATACATGCTGCCGAAGTTGTGTTGTTGTTCAAAATAAAAAAAAATTGCAAAGAAAAATCAATGCAAAGGTGTTGATAACAGACTATCAATGAGCAAGTGTTCCAACCATAAATAAACAAATAAACACCAGCAGAGCAAGAAAGAAAGCAGCGAAATGTCCGTTATTGATGGCCTAAGAGCGAAGCAACAAAGCTCACAAACTTACAACATACCCAAACAATGCATATCATTGAACAGCCAACGTTGAATGTAATGCAATAATGATTTATAAAGGCACACGAGCGCGCAAACTAAATTTAACATATTACCATTGCAATTTAATAAAAATCAATCCATTTCTATCAGGTCATCGACGTGTGTTGGTGGATCTAGCCGGCAAAAACAGCCTGTCTCGGTGGGGCTACCCGACGGATATTGCCGTTGACTCCGACTGCAATCTATGGGTGACCTGCTGCATGACAGGCCGGATCGTCAAATTCGACCCCTCCACGGGTAATTGTAGACGTTTAGATAAGTTATCAATTAAATGCATACACAAAACGAATTGATATCCATGAAACTAATTATAACGTAATAGAGCTTTTTTGTACATGTTATTAGAGACTTTGATGACGACATAATAAATTAGCGGTGAGTCTTAAACGAAGATCGTCATGTTTTGCTTGCGGATAAAGGTGGTTAAAACATTAAAAATACTGCAAGGTGTATTTTCCAGATTTTTTTCTTTTGTTGATTGCTGCTGATTAATGTTCACTCTTGTTCTGCTTCACAGGGACAGAACTGAATTCCGTGAGCATTCCGTCACTGCGTCCCACTTCCCTCTGTTTTGGAGGCGACCATATGGATGAGATATTCGTCACCACATCGCGCCTGGGGGCCTCAGATAAAGAACTGGAGCAATTTCCTCTGTCTGGTTCCCTGTTTCGGGTGACTGGTCATGGAGCGCGCGGTCTCTTGGAAAACCGGGCGCCGTCATTTTAATCAGTGTTTTTACTCTGAACACTTGAAAATATTAATAATAAGGGTCAAGCTGCGGTTATAATGGATTCAATGATAGTAGCATTGTTTTTTCATAATGCTAAATTGGATGTTGTAACTCATCGAACAGTGGAAATCAAAATTTCGCTTTTGTTGTTTCTAATATCATCGTTCAAGACTGTACATTAACGTATGTTACTTTATGTCCCTTTATACATTTTAACCCCTACAAGGAGACCATTCATAAAATGTACACACAGTTAATCCAGAAGCACAAGAAGGATACATGTTCTGTATCATATAAATAAGACGTAGCTCGTAACTGACTGCTGTTACACTCTGAATGTTAAAGTTTGTTGTTGGGTTGACAACTGTTTAAAGTGGAAAAATATTCAATCCATCCATATGTGTACATTTTAATGCATTATTATGCGGGAAAATAATTGCATCTTTATATAAGTATATGATTATGTACACAATGTTTAGCACTTAAGAGAATGAAAAATGTATAACAAGCCTACTTTCTAACGGAAATAAATGCATTTCAAGAACATGTAAAACTGATATTTCCATTTTCTGTCTTTGTCACGATACTCTTTAAAAAAAAGTAAATTTGGTAATCGATGTGATAAAACTAAAATAAAAAATATTTACATCAACATATATTACTACAGAAAAGCAAGGCTTTGATAGTATTGCAAGCGAAACAGAAGTCACCTACCGGTGTAAACCCAAATCACTTAAAGATCGTCCACTTTTCATAATGCCTGTTATATATGTTCACTTGGCATATATTATAAAAAAAATCAAACGTCTATTTGTCTCAGAATTTTAAAGATTTGTTTAACATCCATTTGATGTTTGACCTCTGAAAACATTGTGTACATGAACCTAATGTTGCTATTTATATGTAAAATAAGTGCATTGTTATGTTTTATGTTCATTTCGAAAATGCCATTGTGTGCAATTTAATTTGGAAAAACAGTCACCGCACTATTTTATACATTTTACGACTGCAGAAATAAAATGGCATGCATAATCCTTACGTCACCTTTAAAGCGATATTATACGATTTTATATATGTGTTAAATTGTTATATATTCATAACATATGTTACAATTACACAAAATAGGCAAGAATAACTATACATTGAAGACGAATTTCATAAAATGCAGCAAAGACAAATTAGCGCCCCGAGCCGATTGTGACGAAGATATTTCGTACATATTTTCCTACAATATCCAAAACATTCGTCTTTTTAGTGAGTGCTTGTATGAATAGATATCGTTGCAGGAATTTAAAATGAACCGTTAAACTAAATTTAGATTCACATTGTACATGCATGATTCAAATGCTGGCGAATTCGACTGTAGACATTTCCGATTTCAAAATTAAATATCTGGCTTATTTCGCATTTTTCGACACATGTTCTTCTTAAATCTTATTTTATTTTTATTGAAATATATGAATTATCAGTTTTTTACACATTTTATATAAATTAATAAATATTTGAAAAAATCGTATAATCTCGCTTTAATACATGTATGTTAACCACGTTTAGCGATCGAAATATATGTACTTTTCTAACTATTTATAGTTTATATAGACGGACGGACGGATGAGCAGGTGGAAAGATTTACTTAGAGACAAATGGCAATCATAAAGAACAATGCGTAAACAACTTTCACGTTATATGAATGTTTTCCGTTTTTGTTTTTAATTTACGTTGTCTTCTTTTATTAGTAAAAGTGACCTTTAATATGACATCTCGTTAAAAACGTGAGTTTTTGCTAAATATTCGAGTTGCCCTTTGTCAATTAATGGCCTTTCCATTCAAAATGTCGTAAATAAATAATGATTTCTTAAAAATGTATGTTACTTTAAAATATTGATATTTGATGTGACTAAAATTTAATCGGATTTTATAACGAGTTCTTCAAAGCATTTTATTTTATATAAGCATTAACGACTTCCGTGTATGGTTATTCTATTACTGATCTAGTTTTTTTTAAACATATGAACATAGGCTGATGAGAAGTATTTTTCAACCCGAATGCTCATTGCGATGTAGTTTACAATATAACAAATTGTAGTCCCGTCATATTTTGTGCATTTGTTGGCCAATATTCGTGACGATTTAAGGTAAAATGGCCGACATAGATTATAATAGAAATATGACGAATCCAATTTTCTCCAAAACGTGATAAATGCGGCCATTAATTTCACACAAATGCAAACAATGTGGTTCTCTACAAAAATTATTCAAAGTATTCTCTATTCTCAAAATAGTCGCACAAGCTAAAGTAGAATGTTCGCCAAGTTTTGTTTATTTGACTAATTTTCTTTAGCTCTTGACTTTTATTTATGATAATTTATACACGTGTATACAAATGTTCATCGGAGCGTATTATAGGAACCATGTGTGCATGGTTCTGCTGCACTGCAAAAGAGTGCCGCCATAGCTAAAGATTAATCCATGTTACATCCTTTTCTTGTACCAAACAAGATCACACATTGTTTATTCACACAATGCTTCATCACACATTGTAAGTTCTTGAAATCTGCTGAACTAACCATAAATCCTTTTTGGATTGCATTTTAAACCAACCTGCTTGTTAAGATTAGATCTCCACAATTGAGGCTTTTTTGGGTTTAATTTGGCTTACTGCTGTTATATCAAGTTGAGTTGTGTCCCTGCATAATCTTTATCACCCAAGCGCCAACCCTGCAACATTTTTTGTGCGATCTTAGATATATGTTTCCATACATACTTCTTTTTTATTCGAAGTGGTTAATAATATTACAATTTTCTCGGTGGTCTCAGTCAACTTATCATTGGACTAAACATGGATATCATATTACTAAACATAGACATTAAAGAATAAAACAAGGACAACATAAGACTAAAATGGGTACATAGGAGAAAACATGGTCATCATTGAAGTAAACATGGCCAACATAGAACTTAACAACCCCATCAAAAGACTTAACATGGTAATTATAAGACTAAACATAGTCATAAAGGACTGAAAATGGACACCATAAGGTAAACATGTACATAATTTGACTAAACATGGGCTTCATATAACTACACATTGAAATCAAAGGCCTTAACATAAATATCATAGAATTTAACATGGACATTTTATAATTAACACTTGGAAATCAGAGAAGAACACGTGTAATCATCAATATAGTTAATTTGACCAATGCATACTTACATGAGTAACGATTTATAATTTATTATTTTAACAGAGTTGGTTAGATTTAAGTTATGGCTTTGTAATTTCGATTCTCATTCTACATGTGTGTGTATTTGCATGTTGTATACAGTTTAAAACAAATATTCATTGAAAATGCAAATACATATGTCAGTTGTAGAAACATCCTTATTCCACGGTGAAACAGATGTAAACTGTGCATGTTTTTAATCGTTAGCACAACAAAGTAACATGTTTCCAAAAGACCTCCAGATATCTTATTAAGGCATTTGACTAATAGTTTTTAAGTGTGAAGTCACTGTCTTTTTTAAAGATTTTGTGTGTACTTCATTTGGATCATGTTAAACAAATACTCGGAGTAGCGGTCTTAGTTCTTTAGGCACAGAACAAAAATAGACATTTGCAATGCGTTTGGATCAAGTTCTTTAGATGATTAAATCGTTTCTTCTTTGAGACACGTAAAACGTTATGTCATTATGAAGTATTCTTTATAGCCGCTAATAATAAGCTATTTACCATTTATTTTCAGACGCATGTGTACAGAACTACCCACTGGTACTCATTTAAACATACAGCGATATCGATAGCGTCAACGTAACTGAGGTACAAGTATGGTAAGACTACAAATGATAAAAGATGAAAACATAACAGTAAGGCTTCATCTTTGTGTGATTTAATTTCGAAAACGCTTGGTTTAACTGTTAACCCTTTTCATTACTGCCGGGAATGGAAACCGTACTTTGTAAGTGAGGATTGTAAAAGAAGCATTTTGAACGCGTAAACAATCATTTATATTTCGACCTCCGTATTTTGCTTCATCGCCAGGCTCAGGATATAAACGACACCTGTATAAGTCTACATACGATTTGACATATTTTCGCAAAGATATATGAAGTCTTCATTGGTCCTCATTCATAAGCATCAGTTATACTAATAATGCAGTGCTTCGATTGCATACGATATTTTAAGTCTATGTTTTAATTATTTGTAAAAAATTAACACCGTGAAACGTGTGCGTATCGCGAAAAATTGCCCTGTTATACTTGTTAAACGTCGCACATATTGTTGAATCATCGCATGCTCATGGTAAATCGTCGCATTTTCGTCGTCAAACGTCGCATGTCAAATCGTTGCATGTCAATGACCAAGAATCTAATTTTCATGGTCGTTAGTCGCATTGTCGATGTCAATTTGCATATTCAATTGCGTTTTTTTATATATTGCCAGAACAGATGTGTAAACAAGTAGACATGAGTGTGAACATGAGCGTAGAGAAAAATCCAAGTTTAATACAACATTAAGTGTGTACAATAAGTGTAAGGGAAAATCGCCTATTTAAAGTCTGGTTTGGTTAAGAGCCTTTGATTTATTAATGTGCAGACAAATAAGATTTTAAAGAACATAAGAGAGTCTTGAGCAATTATTCTACTCTTTTACAAACATTTTTTTGCAAGTCGTTCAATTCAATATTTACGTGAATAAAATCTTTAAGCTTCCAGAAATGTCATTTAATATGAATAAAACATTGCAATCAAATACATACAAATCTGTAAATTCTAAATATGACTTAGATAACGCAAAAGTGTGAATCGTAGAACTATAGAAGTAGCAATGTATTGATTGCTTAAACCGGCTTAAACGCATTGGTTTAGGTAACTAGTGCACAAAACTTAGTCAGTCATACATACAAGTTGACTCAAATGGTACAATTGGTGACTATAATAGTACGTATCGCTTTACATTTGCACAAAAGTTATAAGCGTACCTTTGATAAACATAGTGAGGTGATTTGATATTACAAATTAAATACATTACTTCTTATTTTTTCATATATTGTTGCTTATTTACTTCGGACAACATGCGAAATATTAGCATTTAAAGATACATTGGATGTGGAGATTTCATAAGATATGCATTTATAATTCATACAAAATAAGAATAAAACGAAATGGTAACCAACTAATTAAACATCTGCAAACAGGGATCATTACTAAGCAGACTAATTGAGTGTATATCTTAGTGGGAAATCATATTTCATTATCCACATTTCATACCGAAAGTGTTCATTCAAGTATGGTGGAAACGGGCACATACAACAACTGCATAACGCCAACACAGAAATGTGTTACAATTCATACTCAATTTTCGACCGGAGCACTTGACAAGCGAAACGGAGCATTAAAAAAGCCAAACTGAATGGCAAAGGAGGTTGAGTGCGACAACGAAGATGAAAACAATGAGTTAGAAAGCCCTAACACGGACCTGAAGACACTACAAGAGGCTTGGCTTGCTTTTTTGACAGCTATAAGTGACAGCTATAAGGTACGTGGATGACAATCGTCTTGAACATTCTAGTGTGCGTCCAAAGCCAACGCTTTTGTCGAGTATAATATTTCAGCAGGTAATGGTTGACATGTACGGAAATACGGAGTACTCAAATACAAAAGCATATACTGTCTCAAAGAAGAAATTAAGCAATTTGCCAAATGCATCCATACATGCTGCGCAAATGCTGGTTAATGCTGTGGAAAAAATACAACACGAAAGAGAAAAAGAAAAGGAACAAGAATCGGGAAAAATTAAAGAAAGAGATGTTGATGATGATGCGCACAATACAAATAATGTTGAAAAAGAAACTGCAAAGCGATGCTGGAAAATATTAAAACGACACATCGATAAATTGACGAATGAGAAAAGCATAGAATCATTGACAGTGAACGTGGCAGTGTTACAAAACAGCGTCACATTGATGTCCAGCGGCTACCGCGCGCGTCAAGATTTATATGAGCGTTACGGATTCGTCCCGACGACTTTACCCGACGGGCGTGTCGTCTGTGAGAACCGGATGCTCAGTGACCGTTCGCGTTTGCAGATGTTCGGACGGGAGGAGACGCAAAAGAATAAAACCGCCCAAAAAGCGCCATGCCGTCGTCAATACGAACAAATGAATGGGTTGTGCAAAGGTATATGAGCAATGACACAATCTTTCAAAGTGCATCAACCAGAAAAGTAAGACCGTCGACAGCGCATTAATATATATTGGCATATTTGACCGACCATCAAACACTGAATTAATGATGTTTCACTCCTCTAGTCACTGGAAGGAACATCTTAAATATTAAACTTGGATTTTTGTATAACTGTATCAGTTGATAGAACATTGTTGAATGCCTTCTGCATGATGTTTTTGTTTAAGGTACATTATTTTGGTATGTATACAGGTATGTATACATAACTGAGGTGGGCTAGTCCATAGAAAAGCCTGCCTATGGTATTGGGTATGGAAACTGACCTTATATCGGTATCAAAGTCTCGTTTCCGACTTTATGTTTCGTTTAAGTTTAATGCAACGTTTTTTTACTTGGTTCATATTGATATTGTAGGGAATGGTTGGAAATGCAATGATGGTTTCAATCGTGCGTGCAATATTGACCCTTGATACACACTACAGTTACCTGAGAATGCATTAGAAACGCATTACCCGTGGTAAATTGTATCTCGTCACAGATTTATTGATGTATGCGTAATCTTGACAAATCTTTGCTATATTGTACTTATTGTTCCCGTTATTTTTTAGTGTTATTTTTGTCTACGCTGTATGTCAATGTGATATAAAATAAACATTCCAAGCGGATTTCAGTGAGTGACTTAATCATATCTGCATTGTGACATTTCTACCAATCTCAGTTTTGTAATTGGCTTTAAGTGATTTGTATCAAGTTCAAATATGTATCTTTTCTTTCAATCGATACATAATGCGCTGGAAACAGTAATGCTATTCATGGCCTTTAAGATTCAAAGAGTTATTGTCTGTATTATATAACGTATCATTTACACTGAGTCGATTTTTTAGAGTGTTAATAATTAGTATTGCTATTGTTTGCTGTTGGTCAGGTACACTTAATAGCGTCCTGCAGTTATTAATATGTGATATAAATTCACCCGTTCGACCGTGGCTTCAATTAAGCTTGCCCTATATTGCCATTACATATCAAATTCAACCTTCCACTGATTGTTACAAGTTTAATTATCCGGCGTGTAAACCACGGTTTATGATTGTCATTATTGAATTTAGCAAATTATAACTACTCCTTTTTTTAAAGTTTCATATTACGACATGAAGTTCGCGTGACGTCGACGTCATCGCTTAAAGTAGATTTGGCTATAATTTAAATTTAAACAAAGTCTGAATCTGCATGCAACCATTACGACTAAAGCTAGCAGGATGAAGTAATTTCTATGACCATTAAGTTATTAAGGCAGTTTTCAGTCTCCGTTTTAGGTGTATGCTCGGTCTACTAGCTTATACCAAGACGTCAGTCCGGCATTTGAATGTGCACATTGCACTGGTTAATGAGCTAACCACATGACGTCACATAGGCATGGGTTAATATTACTGGTTAACTAGCTAACCACATGACGTCACATGGGTATGTGCACGCATCACTGGTAAACTAGCTTACGCAATGACATCAGTGTTTATAGCTTGTTAACTAGCCTTCATCATGACGTTACATAACACTGGTAAACTAGCTAACACCATGACGTAAAATAACACTGGATAACTGGCTAACACTACGATGTCAGTTATCTTCAAATCTCCCCATCTTTAGTCAAATATAAATAATAATAATTGATTGTTTTAACAATTATCAAAATTATAGCGATAAGACTTTGATGCTAAGAATTGCAGTGTCCTTTCCAATTTTTTATTTTGCTAAAAAAATAATTAAAACAGGGCTTATTAACCTGATAATAAGCTAGAAAAAAAGGAGCAAGTATTTAATAAGCAAAGAAAAACAATGCAGTACTAATCGTAGTGTACATACCATCAGCATGCACCGTCGGCGTTGTCAACACATTTTACATAATTTGGCAATTTTTAAACCGACACCGTCATTGCGTGCTTATATCCTGTTCATTTTCTATGGTAGTTCTTTTAGGTAAATAATAATCGTCAGAGTTGTGGTTGCGACCAACTAATAATTACAATACTTCATCTTGAAAATGATCGATTTTAGTGTTTTTTATCAATTTATATTTACGTTACCGTGTTTTATTTGGATCGAAGCCTACTTACTATTCTGAGTACTAGTCTGTAATTGTCAGCAGTATGACCTACGGCAATTGTAACCACAATTCAAAATCGCATAGGCGGTATAAAGTTTGCACTTCATAACTAAACATAGTTGATCCATGGTCTAGTAGTGAGCACAGGCGCCATAACTTATGGGTCGCAAGGCTCGATCCCCAGCTCAACCCTAACCTACTAATTTTTTTACATCAGACGTTAAACCGAGCTGCAATGTACTTAGTGATTCAAATCTGTAATGGCTATATGGGAAAATCCCGACATATTCTATAAAGTTCAACAAGAAACACAAAACAATTTGATCTCATCTCGATCCGTCGAGTAAACATCGCCATAATAATTCACTATCGTACTGAAAATGATTTTTTTTTTTTTTTAAAAAGGGGCCTCAAGAGCACTGATACTAGAAATGCTTTTCTTATGTCACAAGCCTTGCTCAAACGAACTCCCTACCGCGCTCTGGAAAACCTTTTCGTGTGCGTAGAGTGTCGTTCTAGAATAGTCCCTGCAGTCATCGCAGTCTTATTATGGACAAACCTTTGGATTTCCGTTCAGTATATACTTCTTGTAAACGAAAACAATGTCCATAAACAAGTAAAATGTCGGCACACAGGCTAATTTCGGACGAGTCTTTTTGCACAGGAATTAAGCCCAGTTTTCCAAGATTACACCAGCGTTTGTTTTATAGTATATAACTGTTTATTATAAAGTGCGACTTTATACACCCGTAGTTCTAAAACATTTATTTGTTTGATCTTAACATTCAAAATTCTGAATAAAACAATATTTAAGCTCAACTTCTTAAAATACTACATTAATGCAGTGTTCACTCTATCGTGGAATATCGCAAAAACACACATATCGTAACGGAGCTTATTAAGTCTTGATCCACGTAGAATAACGTTTCACCTCGTCAAACCCGATCGTTTCGAATCGAGATCCTATCGAGGACTTATTCGGAAGACACCAGTGGTTCGTATGTAATTGTGCGCATCTAAGCAGCTGGGGACCGTTTTAATAAACATCGTAGTACACATTTACGATACAATACATTTTTCGAAGATACATTATTGCTAAAGTCCATATGATATGATAACACATTTTCATTACTTAATTAATTTTACATTGACATCTCAAGTGCCGTATATATTTGATATCGTACGATAGTTTATGAAACAGGTATCTTGTGTTTGAACTACAAACGATATAAGCCTTCATAAGCGCTAAAGTTAAATCAGTGACCGATAATTCAAACAATTTATTTTTTGTAAAGGTATACGTATAAATGATTGATACAAATAAAGCTTGGTTACGTGTTTTGTTAGTGATTATTTGGGGTTAAATGTTTATAGGCAGCAACAAGATATGTATCAGGTATTAGTAATTAGATTTGACACGTTTCTTTACTTAACCAAGTTTAGCGTATATGCAAAGCAACAACAGTTATTCAGGCTCGATTGGTAATTGTCGGCCCAGGTAGTAGTTAAGAGTACTCCGGTACCCTTAAGTAAAGTATAAAGTACCCAGGTTAGAAAAATAGACTATACAATACCTCGGAGTATGGCCAAGTGCCTTTAATGTTATCTTATTGACCCGTGGTACAGTGAAGTATACTTATGAATATTGGGTTACTTTTAAGTAGTGCCTGAGCCAAAAGGACCAATGAGCTTTATTTAGCAGTTGCAGGTCTACGATAATTCTTACATAAAAAGGAACGTTTCGCAGCTTGGGGCATATTATGAACATTCAATAGATAACTCGAGTGAGGGCGCACGTGAATTCCTGGTTTAAAACTTGTTTGTCCTGCGTCCACATCTTTACGAATGCCAGAGTTAAGTCTTCTGTTGTGATATTCTTTTTGAACAACCGGTAAATACGCTCGATTTTCGGTTCTTTGTTTGTCAAGCAGTGCAACGGATCTTAGATTCGTAGATGGTGTATGGTGACTTCTAGGTCTGTGATTAACTTTGTCGTTTTGTGTGCGTCCATAGGTAATTGTGTGCGAACGCTCGCCAAGCATCATGTTCTCGCAACGCGTTTTCCCATCTGGTAACGTGAAGGGTATCAGCCCGTACCGCCTATACAGGTCGAGACGGGCTTGTTCCGGGTCGGTCAGGGTGGATAGTCTCTTCCGAAGCAAAGTCCAGTTAAGTGTGCGAGATTGTGAATTGTGACCGTGTAACAAATGACCCGTTTGAGTATTGAATATATACAAATCATTTTCTGGAAAAGCACTCGAACTATTTGTGTTGGCTTTGGCGTTAAGTTCCGGTTCTGGGTTAGTTTTGCCCTCAATAACTTCAATGGTGCTCGAAACGCCGTTACTTTGGCCGTCGTTCACTTTAATAGACATAACACTATCAGGTCGGTCCCAATTTAAAGCTATTTTCACTGGGGTCTCCTCTAAATCCTCATCCTCTGGATTCACTCCATATTCAACATTTCCATATATATCAATCATTGTTCGTTGAAACGTGTTGCTTGACATCAGATTCGGCCTCGGTTTCTTTGTCAAGTACCCGTAGTTCGTATTGTCAATGTTCCTCACCGTGTTTTCAAATTCCGACCACGCGTCCCGCGTCGCCGCATCCCCATTCCCGACGACGACGTCCACGCAATCGTCTGCCGCTGGAAAGAAAACCTCGGATACGCTGCTGACGGTATCAAGAGATAAGTTCGAACCTCGGAATGATGAAACTGAAGACCCTGATACGAGCTTTTTGAGCCGACGTTGATTGTTGTTTGGGACATCCAATGTATCCAGGATGTGCGCATGGTTAATTGCCGTGACAACGTCGATCTCCATTCTTGCGTTAATCCTTTATCACTAATCCTTTTGTATGTGTTAAAAAAATACGTACACCTATGTACAACAATAAAAATGCGCGCAACTAGGACAGGCCAGGTCACACTGCTACTGTTCTGATAAACAGGTTATCGGGGGCTTGCTGCGATCACCACTGACATGTTTTATGGCATCCTTCATTGTTTGCAAACAAAGCAGGCACTTTAGTCGTTCACATTTGATGTTTTACATTCCTACTTGATATAATGTTTACCCGAAATAATAAAGTCTTTGTAGTTTTTATTCCGGTAATATCCAATTTTATTAATGTATTTTACGTACGCATTCTTTATTTTCAATTGTTAATTGATGTGCAGAATTATATAATATTTGGATAACACAACGCCGTCTATTAATATGTAAATTGCGCACAAACATGACGTTACTTTTAATAACAATTCCAATTAGGTTTTTACATAGTATTGTCAACACATTTAATGCTAGTGTGCTCTATATATATATATATATATATATATATATACTCAATAACATCTGTATCACAAATACCGTATGCATATATCATGTGAGCGAATTTGTTCTGAAAGTTTAATGTCGCAACAACCTCTAAATAATAAACTGAAATATACACAAATCATCTTAACCTTACAACGCCATGTAGTAAAATATGTTTAATAGCAATCTTCAATATTTCATCCAATTAAGAGAGAATTCAATAAAAAAGCAAATCGTTAATCGATAGACCAACCTTGTCTAATACGACATCGGTTCCCAATTGTATAGGCAATTTAATTGAAGATTCGGCTATATTATACTTAAATAACCCACAACTACCTTGCAAACACAAGTTCTTTGTGATTTCACCGAAGGATCAGGCGAATTTAATGCAGTGAATTAACATTTTAATAAGCAAACTACCGGTACAAATTTTTTTTATATACCTAAAGCTCCAGGCTTATAAATGGAAAACGTAAGTTAATGCGCGAAGCTCTATGACTTTGTTTTTGATATTAACGGTTTAGAAATTTATCGATCTACTCATTATTATGTATGGTCCGCGCTCTGCGAAAAGTGGGTTTAATGGATTCGCGTAAAGTGTCGTCCCAGATTAGCCTGTGCAGTGTGCAGTTCACACAGGCTTATTACACTTTCCGCTTTTTTTTGTTTAAAGGAAGATTCTTATTGAGGAAAACACAGTTTAGGCGGAAAGTGTGTCCCTGATTAGCCTGTACAGAGCGAGGTTGAAGTTCAGTTCAACGTAATATGCACATGCCACTTTAAAACGTTTTAATGACATTTATGTGACTGATACGATATCGAACAATTTAACATAACACCCGCTTGTGGAATCATAAACAAGCTTAAGTGTTTTCAAAAGGGCATTATGTAAATTTCAATAAACGATCATTTAGCAGTTGTGTCACATCAATAAATACAGCGTCGTTACACGATTATTACCAGTTTTCAAAAGATGAACCAATTTAAGCATATTTGCCGCAAAACTAATTTGTTTCTACTTACATAAAAAAAGTAGGATAGCAAGGTCGGTTTAATTTTTGTTCAAGTTTTTTTTGACGATTCCTTTTTTTAAATGCAAAGACCATTTGTTTATCACAATTTTAAAGTCTTTCTTTTGGTAATTAAATTTAATCTAACGAGTATGTTCAAATGTAGCAGACATTATCGCTATCTGAATAGATGTTTATGTGAATTTAACAAAATGATTTGAAACTTAACCTTGGAAAACCTTAATAAAATGTTGAGTCTGGACAAAGTATAAGGGTCGGTCGCGTTATTGGAAACAAACACATTTTTACGCCTCTACATATCAACATACGACTAAAAGGTTGAAAGATATAATAAATTCCAACTTTTCACGTCAATGTTTCAGTGATACAGAACACAAATAACAGAACACAAATCAATACTGGCACTTGAAAAGCAGGTTTTAACTGTAAGCAAATAAATATGGGCTATATATCATGCGATATTGAGACCTTTATAATTCCATTGAAGATATCCCATCAATGAAAATTGGCACGTTCATGGCAATATAGACTCTCCCTATCGCTCACAAGTACGAATGACCTTCAAACTGTATTTGCACACGCGTATATATATAGCAATTTCCCGCAAAGATTAGTGGTAAGGAGTTGTATCTAAATCTATACCCTTTTTTCTAAACTTTAAGTATTTAATTGCCCGACTCCGCGATCACGCACACCTTTACTTTTGTTTTAAATTCAATGTCAATGAAAGTCATCTCTGTAGTGAATTAACTGATTTCTAGAATCAGTTGATGATTAAAACTTGTGTTTTATAACTTTGGTTTAAAAAATTTCCTGTGAAACAATGATGCCTATGAACACCTTCCAAAACAGTTTGATGTTCGTTGTAACACAATCATTGTCAAGCGTTTATTAATATCTGACTGACATGTAGCAAGTTTGTTTTTTTCAATTATCTTCAATTATAATTAAACTGCAAATACGTTGCAGAAACAAATTACCAAGTGTTTAGGGAGTCATTAGCGAAATATGCTGATTATTTAGCCGTCATTTTACTGAGACCTTAACAAATACTAGCAGACTGTTTAAACTAATTACTACAAAGATCGAAATTATTACAATTGAATGATTGCCATCTGCACAGGGGACTCTAACTCTTGAGAGAAATTTCGCCGCGTTCTGTGATAACACTTTCCGCCCAAAACTGGAAGGACACTTTACGCACATGCATTAAGCCCAGTTTTCACAGAACACGGCACAACTATTCACATAAACATTCTCGACACCAGTTGACTGCCTCTTTAAACGCTCATGGTCCGTAAATAGATATATATTCTTAAAGAAGCTAATAAATTAACGGAACATATGATATGCATTGCAACATAACAACCCTTCTTCAAAAGATAATTGCATAATTAATAAAAACCACACACACTATTAGGAAACTTATACAACTGCAAACCATTTGGCCTTTATCAGCTTTTAGGTATCTCAAAAAGCAGAGAAAAAAAGATAACTTAAGACTTCAAACAAGCAGCGATTCCTTAAACAATCGGGTGATGTCTACTATTTCACATAAAAACAAATAGTTGGATTTGATAAAAACGGAACGATACTATTTGTTCTACGGCAATGAACACTAAAAGCTGTTGAGTAATACCGTGAAGGTGCACAGCTAATCGGTCTATTGTTACGGTAAATAAACGGGATAGTATGACACTGAATATAAGTGGACAGAAGATGCCAAAACAACACACATACGTTACAATGATTGTTCTTCAAAGTTTGCTTTGACAACCGAAACAATTACTTAAATGAGCTCATGTACTCGCTTAGAGCGTTAATGATTTTGCAACATGAATACCACAAAACAACTATTTCATTTATATGTCATCCGGAACATCGGAAATGGAAACAGTAAAATCCTGAATGCCTATCTGAATTCAAGAAAAGCGGCATTTAATTGTGATGTTTACAGTCCGCGAAAAGTCAAATACTGCGCGCGGCGGCCGCATACATAACGACGGTAATACCCCGATAAATGAGTCCAACAACATAAACATTTAACCATATATACTCATAAAATTGAAATAAAGAAAAGTAGCATCAAGTTGGAAATGGATAATAATAATAATAAGGATAAAAAGAGGCATAATAAATGTATTATTTATTATGACACATAAATGCACATTTATGTACATAATCATTGATTTTCTGTTCGCAAAAGGCTTAGCATAAGAATATAAGTCCAAAACCATATACTAATATGAACGTAAATGGACCATGGATTCCTTGCTTGTTTTGTGAGATTGACGTTCTGTTGGTGGTGAATACAGTTGCCAGTCGACTTCATTAACGGACACCCCAGGCAGTGTTTTGTTTGGGTATCGATAACCATTTGATGACAGGTACTCGACGGATCGTAGTGACGATTGTTTATATCGAATATTATCGTTTTAACGTTATGACAGTCAAATTACAAACTTGATTAAACAGAAGTGCAGACAAGGAAGAACCATATTGATTTAAAGGTGGCAGGTAATATAAAAAAATGCAGGGTCTTCTTGCTAGGTTGAAACAATCGTGTGACGAAAACAAAACTTCAAATCCAGTGATTTCTGGAGGTTATACAATCAGAAAATTCGTCAGTGAGCATAACAGTATTAACAAATCAGATATAGATGTTACATCGAAAGGCCCAGATATAAACAGCCTTACCAATGAACACCATTAAGCGAATGTGGCCGATGATAATATTTTAGAAGATGACAATTTTGAAATCGATTTAGGTATAGCTTCTTAAAATAAAACACTACATATATACAAGTAACGAAATTACCTTTAGTAAGAATCGGCGGTTTTTATCGCGGCCTGAAAATTCATGTATATCAATGTATAGTGATGCCAGTGAGGCAGAGTTCTTGTTGTTGTCGGATTCTGCAAAACGCAGTTGGAAAGCGCTAACGAAGCAAATTAAGGACGATAACAAAGAGCATAAATCGCAAGCCCCGCCGAAGTTCAACTTAGCCATGTTGCAGCATATGGTACAATGTATTACTAATACGGAGCTGTCCCGACAAGACTTATATGGCTACTGCATTGTACCCGACGGAAGAGTTGTCTGTGAAAATCTTATGTTCTGACAGTAAACGCGCACGTGTGCAGCTGTACGGATGGACAGAGGAAGGAAGACAATATAAACGGCCGCAGTTACAAGCCGCAGTCGGTTCACCAAAGGTCAATGATAAATGTAGTACGACGTACTGTAAGGGTCAGTCGGACTAAATGTGCACAAATTTCACAACGGAACACGTTTAGACCGCTGACTGCGAGTAATAAATACACTAGCAAAGTGGACGAACTGAACCACATGTTGTTAATTAAAGCCCAAATGTGTGGTCAGCATAAGGGCGTAGCTTGTATATATTTTAATTCATGTTACAATAGTATTTTCATTGGTTGATCTAAAAATGCTTCATGTACAATACCATGTACTACATTTACTTGACAATAAACGGACACGTTTGTGATGAAGTACCGTGCTTGATAGATATTGCCAGATCTAATATACAACGATGCAGTGTATATCACTCGATCTAAATAAACGTAGTACATTGGATGGGCACATGTCAGATGAGTGTAAATATTATCAATACAATCTTGTCTTGAAACTAATTCTCATTCACACGAATAATGATTCTGGTTTGGAGAAAAGGGTGACAATTGTGTGAAATCATGAAAATATGAATTAATCATTCTGACATCATGAAGTTGCATTAAGTACATTTCGCAAGTCAAAGGACCTAATTCACAAAGACTTTCAAAGGGTTCCGATCGGTTTGTTGGTAATTACTGTGCATTATACACAAACATAATGATATATCAAGTGTGAGTGGTGACAAATGAATGTGTTCATTATTAATGACTTGTAATGCTGAGTCTGTCAATATCAGTTAAATGTAAAATGTTTGCCAAAACAATAACTACCATGTTAACTGAAACTCTTCAACTTTGTTTTTACTCATTTACAGTGAAAACAATGTATGAACAGCGCCCTCGACCTTTGTATACAACTACGAGATCACGACTGCCCTTTCGGAAGATGACGTTTTCGTATTGGTGATAATTGCTGACAAATTTAAAGCTAGTTTCTCAAAAGATAGCAGCGCTAAATCAATAAAATTTCAGTGCATGTTAAAAAAAACACGGAAAAACTCTTCATATTCATACTCGAGCTGTATGCTAAAAGAAGTTTGTTAAATAAATAAATCGGACGTAAAGTAGTTAGTATTCTGTTATTGTCGACCAGACTGTAGTCAGTCATCCTGACTTTTCTTTCATGATGTAGACCACACTGCGAACGCGCGCCGTTTTAAATTGTACTAAACAGAAAAAGTTGTGTGATTGCCTAACAATAAAATGGCATTACTCCTGCGTGCAAGTATCGAACATTATTCTTTGTTCTCTTTTTGTTATGTTTTTCAAAGAGTGTTGATTGTATCAATCAGATACAAAAAAATAAACACATAATATTGAATATTTCGCCTACCTGACCTTGATATGTAGATTTAAACATGATGTAATTTCATCGAACTCTGAACGCAAAGAATGGTACATGCGGTGGGCGCTTTTCCACAAGTAGTCTCATTCTGTTTTTCTTTTTATGAGGTGACATTATACTATAATATAAGGTGATATCACTATATTAAGATTGTCACGCAAATAATTCGATTTTTATGTGTTCGTTAAATATTTATTTATGTTTAATTTTTCATTTTCTATGTGAACACATGCTTACTAATCGTCACATATTTAATAAATTTCTAGCAGCTGGTGTATGACCATTATTACGTCGCCTGTTTATGCTCCAAGTAAAAATGTTCGCTATACTTATGTTCGTAACAACTATTTAAGGGTACCATGACCACTTTTAATCACTGATCATCGATTTCAATTGTTTCTTTGTTAATAAAAGGGTGTTAAACGATACTTAACGGTGGAAATTTATCTCAAACATAATTACAAATCAATAAAAGAATTATCAATCCATCTGTAAGTCTTATTGGCAGTAACCTCTAATTTAAGATTTAACCATCTGTTTCTGGCAACAATCGCCTTACTCAGTAAAACAGAAGTAACGTGTATCATCATATCATTGAAACATTTTACGAATATAAACACCACGGTCAAGGAAAAAAAGGCCTTAATGCCTGTGCGTAAAGTTTCGTCACAGATTTATGGTATTTTTTATTTAAAAAAAAATATCGTCTTAGTAAAAATCCAGTTTTGGAGGAGGGTGTCGTCCCAGATTAGCCTTTTATGCTTGTTGTTAATAGAAAAACCGTAAGAAGCTTACTTGCAAGTATGGGATACGAAAGAAGGCAGAAACGGTTTTACAATTGTATTTACGAAGCCAATGTATGCAACAATACAATTAAACATTTCAATAACAATGTGAAGACGTTTGGCATTTTATCAAATTTGCCGCCAAATAATATGATTTTAATATAAGTTTTGTTCTACATGAGGTTGTGCTCTCAGAATATAAACCGCATCGATAGATCCCAGAACGTTCTGAATGATTGCCGAAAACATTTAGCGTCGAAATTTCGCATGTCGCACAAATGTGCACTGAAAATTCCAGCAATCACTTGTATAAACAGAGGTTTATTTTATACATTTTATACAGTCTTTTGAATGTCTATGCAGAGTTGACACTGAAACTAGTAAGGCGTCTCATTATTTTGAATGCTAAATGTTTTTCAACAACGGTCAAGCAAGAGTCATAGGGTTTTGAGTGACCATGGGTTCCGACAATGATTATATACGTGAGCAACACCATGTAAACATGAACGTAATCGACAGACGATCGATTTCCGTGGAAAACCATGGGCTACATTCCACAAATGAGCCCTCCTTTGGGGATGCTACTCACGAACTCTGGGTTTTGTAAATGAATACACGAAAGTCTTATAATTATTTGCATGAAAGTGTAATGGTTTAATTAATCAGATGTTACAGCTCGATGTATAATGTATCAGTAAGAGCAAAACCACATCCTATTAAACGTTATAAGAGTGGATTTGTATGACGAAGTGATTGTAAAATTTATGTAAGAAACTGCGTACACAGAAAAGCTCTATCTTGTTTTGAAGGATCAATTGTGCAGTCAACATTTATTCGATTATGATTTATTATGTTCCCAGTTCGCTTGGTTTAACTGAATCACATAAAATGTGTTACATAAATGTGCAAACGTGTGCATGCCTGGATAATATATTTTGAATTTAGATTTGTCTTTAGAACAGTCTTTTAAATGCGGACGCAAAATAGTGATAGTACCAGTCCGCGGCTGAGAAATGGGTCGAAGAATAAAGGCTCGCGCGTTTCTATAAACAGTGAAGTGAATGATACAACAATCTCCTTGTTCGAATCATACGACTATGCGCTGCCGTTTAGTGAGCAGACGGATCTCTGTACGTCACAGCAAGCATGGGCTGCCTCCGAGAATGCCATGAAGACAATTGACAAAAGTCACTCAGAGTATTACGTCAAAAAGCCGAAACTGACGTTTCATTCCAGCGGGACGTTTCAACAGGTATTGCTGGATATGTACGGAGCTACTAACTATAATTTTACACCTCTTACTGTACCCAAACTAAAAGTTATATCACAGAATCAAGTATTATCCAGAGTTGTTGAGCAAAGGCGTATTGAAAATGACAAAGAAGTGGCTACAAAAGTTGAAAAGGAGGAAAGCGCTACGTTGCCATTGCAATGCTCCGTAAATCGCAACTGGAAGATTCCGAAAAGGCGAGTTAACGAGTCCCCATTTGAGTATAAGACTCAGACGCAGAAGCTTAACTGGGTCATGTTGCTGCACTCGATGAAGCAGACGTCAAGCGTCGAGAAGTCGCGGAAGGACTTGTATGAGCGTTACGGAATACTTCCGACGACGTTACCGGACGGGACAGTCGTGTGTGAAAACCGGATGCTCAGTGACCGTGCGCGTGCGAAGCTTTACGGACAGACGAAATACAGTAACCAGGATAGAAGACCCAATAGCTATCAGCCGCCGTCGCTGCAAATGAGGTCCATTGCGAAGACGGCGTATTCCCAGCTAGGTCGGCTTAGTTGCAATTGTGCTCGCATTACAAATGCGTGTTATCAACACAAAAGACCGAAGACTGCACAATAATTTCAGAACAAAGTGATACGTAGCAAGAACGCATTTCCTTGTCTAATAGACTTTGCGTATTTTTATACTCGGATTTTGCTCGGCTTAACTATCATTATGATGCCAGCAAAAAAAACGATTTCATAGCCTTAGCATTAAATAAATAATGCATATGTGTTGGTTGTCGTCTTAATCCAGGAAGTTTTTAAAAATTAAAGTATTAACTGTGTTTATAAATATTAGTGATAACTTAACTGAGAATACTCCCGGTATCATCTTAAAAAAATCTTTTTGCATGTTACAAGATACTTAAATAACTTCTTATATAAAGGAAACGTTTTTAATTCATTCGATGACATATATCTTCTTTATTAAAGTCAAAATTTCCATCATATCTTGTTCAAACAATGTTTTCGTTGCATATGCGTTTGTCTATTGAGCAGACGGGCATTTTATCTATGCTGTAATAAACTTCACGTCTTGTTGAATAGTGGATATATAACGACCATTGAAATGCATAATACAATCAACAAATAGATAAAATTCGGTAATACTTTTATAACAGAAGATTTATTTTGCTGACAACTAAAGTGCACTTTACATCCACATAAAGTATGTACTTGTATTTGTCAAAATTTGGCCGACTCATTTTTAAAGTTTTTTGGGAGGCGAATATTTTGTGTGAAATATATATTCTTAGGATTTAACGTACTTTTCAACATTATTAATCGCATTGTGTATTAAACGTTGAAAAAAATCACAATTGTGACCCTATCTTACGTTTCAGAGATCAATGCCTGCCAGGCACGTTATTTTCTACTTAAAATCTCAACAATATTTACATCTTATTCTACTTGTTATATCGTACATTGCTAATACATTAATGTACTAATATGTATAAATATATGACAATACCGTTTGAGCAGAGTTTGCAAATGCGGGAACTGGTTTATGGCAACCAAATGGATGATTTCTCGCGTGTTTTTGCGCATATGCCTTGCGAATACAATTTGCGGAAAAATGTAGAAAGAAAACTTACATTTAAGCGAACATATGCAATATCAAAATCAACATTATAATTTTGCATTTTGATTTTTCCGTGGAAGTGAGTTTACAATACAAAATCATTGAAACTAAAACATAAAACATTTTATTTATATTTTTTGTTTTCCGTTAAATTGATCATGCAAATAGAAGAACACGACATAATCGATATTATAATCTTTGGTACAAAATGTTTCGCGGAATAAACATAATCTCGATTTTTTATCATTAGTAGAATCGTCATGTTTTTTTGTGGATATTGATACGGGAAAATCGAAGGGCAGAACATAAGAAAGAAACATTTGTATCATTCTGTCAGTGCTTGCTAGGTCGTCATTGGTAGGGTCTGACTTCATCCATCCATCCGTCCATCCATCCACCTGCCTGTTTGCATACCTGCCTGCCGCATACCCGCCTGCCTGCCTTCCCGCCTGCCTGCCTACCCGCCTGCCTACCCGCCTGCCTACCCGCATGCCTTTCTGTCTGTTTACCTTTTTGTCTGCCTAATCGCCTGCCTGCATGAATACCTGCATTGTCAGCCTACCCGCCTACCTGCCTGCCTGCCTGCAGGTATATCTGTATACCTGCCTGTCTGCCTACCCGCTTGCCGGCCTGCCTGCCTGCATGTCTGTATACCTGCCTGCCTGCCTACCCTCCTGCCAGCTTGCCGACCTGCCTGTCTGTATGTCTGTCTGTCTGCCTAACTGCCTTCCAGCCTGCCTGTCTGTATACCTGCCTGTCTGCCTACCCGCCTGCCTGCCTGTATTTTTACTTGCCTTTCTGTCTGCCTGTCTAACTGCCTGCCGGGCTGCCTGTCTACCTGCCTACTTGCCTGAATGTCTGCCTTCTTGCTTGCCTGTCTACCTACCTACTTGTCTGCCTGGCTTCCTGACGACCTGCCAACTTGCCTGCCTGTCTTTCTGCCTGCCTGGCTGCCTGTCTACCTGCCTGCCTGACTGCCTCTTTACCCGCCTGCCTGGTTGCCTGTCTTCATGCCTGCCTGGCTGTCTTCCTGTCTGCCTATCTTCCTGCCTGCCTGCCTGTCTTCCTGCCTGCCTGGCTGCCTGTCTTAATGCCTGCCTGGCTGTCTTCCTTCCTGCCTGAATGCCTGTCTACCCGCATGCCTGGCTGCCTGTCTTCATGCCTGCCTGGCTGTCTTTTTGCCTACCTGGCTGCCTGTCTACCAGCCTGCCTGCCTGCCTGTCTATCTGCCTGCGTGACTGACTGTCTACCTGCCTGCCTGCCTGTCTTCCTGCCTGTCTGCCTGTCTTCCTGCCTGCCTGGCTGCCTGTCTACCTGCCAGCCTGCCTGCCTGCCTGCCTGTCTACCCGCCTGCCTGCCTGCCTGTCTTCCTACCTGCATGCCTATCTACCTGCCTGCCTGTTTACCTGCCTGCCTGCCTGACTGCCTGTCTACCCGCCTGCCTGTCTTCCTGCCTGCCTGTCTACCTGCCTGCCTGTCTACCTGCCTGTCTACCTGCCTGTCTGCCTGCCTGTCTTCCTTTCTACCTGCCAACTTGCCTACCAGAAAGTACGCGTCATTGCGCATTTCACAATGGTATTGTGGTAAGTGGCTGTTATCAATGGAGTTCATCTGATTACACACACAATCGGCAATCATTTGTCGATAAATCTAATAAACAAACAACAATATTTTAATTTCTGGCGATACCGGATCTCTTCTCTCTGATGTTTAATCTACTAAATATTGAACTAACAGTTTCGGTTAATGCTAAAGAAGAAATTTATATGGATTAATCAACACATTATAAGTTACCGCGAAAGTGGAAACTTCTTGATTGATTTGTAATAATTTTTTATGAACGCTCTTTTGAACGAAAAATGCATATTGTTCGCTTGTAAGCAGAAACAGTTTTGTTGACAATTATTTATGAAATCGCCTAATACTTGTTTTGAACATAGTCTATTTGCCAATAAATTAACGGGTCACTTTACGTCGGTGCTTCGGTTCGCTACAACTTTACCAGACAGCCAATGATCCCACGCGAAGTCGTGAACACATTTATCAACATTAGGAAATATTTATATAGCCATTACTTATTGACAATTGATTTAGAATAACATATCACTACGCGATTAATCGCTTGTATTTTAAGAAATAAGTCACCGATGGTATCGATCAGTTAAGATATGCCAATCCTTTTAAGTAAATATATTTTTTATTGAAACATACAAAACATGTGTGTTATAACAACAACACGAATAAAAAAATATGAAGTGTTGATTAACATGTTTTCGCCCTGTACTGTGAAGATTAAACATCTTATGCGCTTAATCTTACGAGCAAACCATGTTTAAGAAAATCAGTTCTTCTTTCATATATCTTTTATTTGAACAAACTTAACATGTTATTTTGTTCAATTATATTTATGCGTAAGATATTGAAAACACACCGAATCTAATGCAGGCTGAATGGGAACGTAACAAACGGCCCATAAACTTACTCCGGAGTTTGCTTTGTTTTGGAAACAAACTACTACAGAGATAAACAACTAACTGGTCATTACTTTTTTTAATCAGATACACGATCAAGCTTTATTATTTTAATGAATATACGATCTGTGTACAGCGTTGATTGTACGTACAGAAAAGATGGTTTTGTTGTGTTTGTTTTTTGTAATTGTTGTTGTTGGGTTTTTTAAACTTTAAAAACACTGCTACATCTTTCTGGATTACAACTATTGCAATTACACATATTGATCACCATCTGCAATTTACATCCATTAAGGCGATCATATTATGATCGCTAAACTACCAAAGCAGGACAGTATCGCTTAAAATGTAATGTACTAAGGGAAATGAATGGTACACACATATTGACAAGTAATTGCTATATGCATTATGCGAATAATTTTTTTTTCATTTTAAATAGAGTGCGACCGCGAACGTTTAAGTATATTTTCCGTACCCGTGGGTACATTGTAGTATATAGAGTACACGGTGTACTTTTTAAGGGACTTGTTCACATATTTAGGCATGTTTTAATTTGTCATTTAATACTTTAAATTGATCAATGTTAACCTCGAAACTAAAAAGCTACATTATCAAACAATAATACAATTAAAGAAAAAAAGTAATCCACACCAAGGCTCGAACAACTGACCTTGGATAAAAAGCCTAACGCTCAGCCAGCTCGGCCACAGGTACTTTCATTTTTTATGTCCTTATATATATATATACAATAAAAGAAAAAGTATCCAACGATGATTTCGCAGGTGTATTGAATAACACTATGCAACAGCATGAACGATCAAGCAATGCACACATATGTCGTTGTGGTTGCCAGAAGGAAGCGTCCATCTAAGATTAAACACCGTTTATTTAATGAAAACCCACCAAGTATGTCCAAAACAGCTAAAAGTTTCACAAATATGACCCCAGAATCGAAGTGTGTAATCTGTGTTCTCGACGTCCAAATGTCAGTTATGACGGAAGGCGATTTTTGGTCGATTTTTCACAATTAAACAAGAACTTTGCTATAAACTTCACGTACGTATTTCATTGACTACCGGTAAGTTTTCCTAAGTTTTTACAATTTTCAGGGTTTAAAATTGTCAAAAGATGCATGTAATGGATATTTTAGTGCTTGGTAAATGCTGAGTATAATTGTTTCATCGCAAGGAACATAACTACAACGAAAATTCGCAAATCTGAAAAAAAAATGTGTAAATGTACCGCTTTGTGAAAAAGCAGTAACGGAGCTGACATCGACCAATTCCGGTTTAATTAACCCTTACTCAAATTGTTATTGTTTTTTACTTGTGCACTACGTATGCAAGTAACGTACCACTGCTTTACTTGAGTCATGTGTAGGTAGGGGGAGTGGTCGTTGAAATTATTTTATGACCGATCACCAGACATGCTGTGACCAAACGAACGCACGTTTGGGCCTAACGAATACATATTATATGTACATATAATGAGATATAGAGAGGGAAATGTTCATCAAAAATATGACGATGAATTTTTAAAGAAACGATATGTATGTGATCATATATCCGTATGCATGATATAAACCAGATAGATAAACATTAACACATATGATTAAGTAAGCGTTCAATACAGACAGTTCACCAATTATTGGGTCGAGTTTGAACTCGCCATACATTAACCAGTTAAATTAGTATTGTTTAAAGTTGCCACCAATGGCTTAAAATTGCCGGGTAGACCATTAACTCTGCAACATTTAAAAATTCACAAAATATTAAGTCGGGTTACAAACTTGATGTTGCACGACGCCCATGTTAATAAAATGTGACAATGAAAAAACTTATTTGTTTAGATACATTGTAAAATTTTGTTACTTGCAGTCCGCACAGGCTTATAAGGGACGACACTTTCCAAACTACGTATTTTTTCGTATAAAGTAAGCCTTTTGTCATTTGAGAATGTAGTCAATGCGGAAAGAGTCGTCCCAGATAAGCATCTACGAACTGCACAGGCTGATCTGCACTGGCTGATCTGGGACAACTCTTTGCGCACGATATTTAAGCTTAGTTTTTCCATACTTAGTAATAGATAATTGTTTTCGCCGCGCGCATTATCGATATGCACATCGCCCCGTAGCCAAGAACGTGGTTATTATTTAATATAAAAACGTTTTTGTTTTTTCTACGACGTAAGCGTTGTTCATTTCGCAGTCAAAGGCCTTTGCTGTCCGAAATTTATTTTTGTTTTGCGATCACTTTTGATAGTAAGCAGGCAATTTAGATTCCCTGACTTAACAATAGATCGAAGATGCAACGGTGGGTCTTCTATAACGGTGTATTCACTGAAATTCCAGCTTGATAAACTGCGAAGAGTTGAAAACAGGCTACAATAAAAGTTGCAAATGTTATCATAGCTATGGCAGTCTAATACCGTTGCATAGCTGCCCTTTGCGAGGATTGTGTTAAAATGCTGGTTACCGAGATGTAATGGAACTGCAGCTACCGGTAGGTACGTCGGAGACATGTTGGAGCGAGTGCAAGGAAATTTACCAAGGTACACAACCAGAAAAACGAATAGGTCACTGGTGGTGGTTTCAACAAAATTGTAGAATATGCTCCTTACCGACTTTAAAATGTAGCTAATAAGGCTGAGCTTAAGCGGACATTTAAAAAACTTGTTCAACCACTGATTATTAACTACCGTTACTTACTGTGGCTGTTGAAACTAGGGATATACGGACAGCGTAATTGGATATTTAGAGTTTTTATCACATGGAAGTGTAGTTGTATTTCTTGCAAGAAAGGACATGTTTTCTCAGATCAAATTATAAAAATCGACGTTAACACAAGTTAAAGTTCTCCACACTCTTCCTCTGTTTATGTGTACATTCGTCATTATATTGTTTCATATTTTTATAATATCAAAAATCTAACTTAAAGAGATTATTATACAAGTATATTTTACAATAACTGTTTGGTTTTTTAATTCAAATCGTAACGTCAATATCCAACTGACTGTTATTCGCGACCACATTCATATAACAGAGCCCGAGACATGTCTAATTATTTGAGACACTGGAGCATCACATTGTCACAATACACGCAATCGGCGGACGATCGATTACCGTGCAACACCGTGGGCTACATTCCACAATAGAGTCGCCTTTTACGATGCGATTCATGCTACTGTTCAGCCAGAATTGTGTAAATGAATACACGAACGCCGTATTATTCTTTTCATGCAATTTAATGGTTTATTTCAACAAATGTTACAGCTAGGGATATATTAATCAGAATGCGGGGATTGGTTTCACGTTCATATGCAATTAGAATTGTTAGAAGGGTGGATTTGAACGAAGAATGTGTTGTAATTTATTTAAGTAACAGCGTACACACACACGCTTTGTGTTATTTAACAAGGAGCTTTCATGTTAACGCGGCCACTATAATGTAAATCGCTGCACCTTTTTCGGCGAATTCAATATATTTATTACAACAAACTTAATAAAAAAGCAATCGAGTGTGGACTTCCGGAGATTGTGCATGATGGGAATCTGATGGCGAACTCAAAAGGGCCATTTTGGTGGGATGAGGACGCAAAGTAGTGCCAGCGGAAGAAGTCCGCGGTTAAGAAAGGGATCTAAGAATAATGGATCGCGCGTTTCTATAAATAGCGAGGTCAGTGAATCTGAAATATCCGTGTTCGAATCGGACGACGATGCGCGGGCGTTAAGCGAGCGGACGGAGCTGTACACGCCACAGCAAGCCTGGACCGCCTTCGAGATCGCCTTGAAGAGCATTGACATTAGTCACTCGGAGTATTACGTCAAAAAGCCGAAACCGACGTTTCTGTGCAGCGGGACATTTCAAAGGGTGATGCTGGGCATGTACGGAGAGACTGACTATGGTACTAAAGCTTACACCGTGTTGAGACAGAAGGTTAACACTATGTCGCGGGCTACAAGTGTAGCGACTCGAGTGCTTTCCAATGCTGCTGAACAGGGGCGTATTGAAAGGGAAAGAGAAGACTCTATTAAGGTAAAGGAGGAGAGGAACGCTGTGTCTCAGTCTAAGCCGACGTCGGCTTTGATAAGTTCCGCTAAGCGCGGCTGGAAGATGCTGAAGAGGCGAATCAACGAGGACGCCATGGAGACCCATACACAGACACAGAAACTGAACTGGGTCATGTTGCAGCACACGGTAAAGCAGATGTCAAACGTCGAGAAGACGCGGAAGGATTTGTACGAACGTTAAGGCATTGTGCCGACGACGTTACCCGACGGGACAGTCGTCTGTGAAAACAGGATGCTCTGTGACCGTGCGCGCGCGAAGCTTTACGCACAAACGAAAGACGGACATCATTATAGAAGACCCACCAGCTATCAGCCGCCGTCATTGCAACTTCGATCTATGGCAAAAACAGGGAATAAGAATAGTGGGCTTACTAGAAAAACTGCAAGCAAAACAAATACAATTTTCCGAAAGCATAGGCCATTGACTGCAAAATGAACACCGAATGCGACATACTTAAACCGAAGCCTTTTGGGATACTAAATAAAGAGCACGTTCATGGCCATAGGGCGACGTGCACACAAATAAATAGGCGATGCGAAAACGTTCCTCTGATACTAGGTATGCAAATAAGTGGCTTATGAATGGCGTGTCAAATAAGGCCCCCTTTGACCAGGAGCACATCAGAGACGAACAACGTCTTACAATGCTGACGTAATCAATGACGTGTCAAATAAGGCCTCTCTTTGACCAGGAACATGCCAGAGATGAACAGCGTCCTACCATGCTGACGTAATGAGCCTCGTTCAACTAAGTTAACTGAGCTGAATGCATAAGAGTTAAGTTTCGTTCCAAATTAGCTGTTTACACTTATTCGGGAATATTTAAATGATGCAGACTTGGTATGTTCTAATTTTAAAAAATGTGGCAACTAAGAACTACAGGTTGTCATTATAAACAACTATAATTGAAATGGTTTATAATTATGTACGTCGCTTTCAAACTCGACCCCAATAATAGGTGAACAGCTTGTATATATTGCATTCGAACTTAATCATATGTTTTATTGTTTATTTATTTAATATAATGCATATATTGAGATATGGACATATACATATCGTCTCTTCAACCATGCTTGTGATTGATATGTTCTTCTCTGTATCATATTACAAGACGTTGTCTTCCGTACATGTACATATAATATAAATGCGCTCGCTCCAAATGTGCGTTCGTTTGGTCACAGTATGTAACATGTCTGGTGATCGATCATAAAATAATTTAAACGGTAATTTACCCCCAACCTCTGACTCAAGTAAATCAGTGGTCAGTTACTGGCATAATTAATACACAGGTATACAAGCCATACAAGCTAATCACCCAAAATGTGAATAGTTTTACTGACCGCCATCATATGACTGCAAACTCACAAACAAGGCATCCTTCGTTGGGGCATAATTTCTTCATCACGGAATCCATATTACAAATGCTTTGGTGTTTATTTAATAAGTAATCGCCAGTATGTGTTCAATCGCCGTGACTTATAAACTCTTCAATAGTATCATTTGCAAACTGTATATAGCTATGACTCTCCAATTGGTGTATCAAATTCATTTCGCTTAGTTTATTGCATTTAAACCGAAATTTGCAATCGGGTCTGGATGTTTGCTTTAAATGTCGAGATCCGCATCTCCACAAATTATAATAAACGACAACAACAATAAAATTACAACAACAGCAATTATAAAAACACCATCTAATCTGTTCGTACAATCAACGCTGACACATTATGTGCACAGATCTTAGTTTCATTAAAACAATAACGGTTGATTGTTATCTGATTTTTCACATATTTTAAATGACTCCTCTAGGATCAACCTGGTTTCTTCCTCTTTATTTGTTCTTTGTCTCCAAAACAAAGAAAATGCAGGATAAGGTCTATGGTTCGCATTCAGCGTTCAGTGAATTTGGCGTTTTCACAATCGTTTGCATAAATATAACTAAACCAAATACAGTGTTGAGTAGTTTCCAATACTGTGAGATAAATGAAATGAGAACGGATTTTAATGGTTTGCTCGTATTTGTTAATTACTTAATAGTTTTTGACATTCAACAGTTGATTTGTTTGGGTTTTTGCTGTTATCGCACACGGGTATTTTTATTTATCCATATCAATCAGTTCATGATGCGATTTGTTTTAAAAAGATTGGCATATCTTAAGTGATCGAAATTAACGGTGGCTTATTGTCTTAAAATACAAACGATTGATCGCGTAGTGATATGTTATTCTCTAGCAATTGTCAATGACTAAAGGCTATTGAAATATTGTCTAATATTTATGAAGTTGATCCTCGGTTATCAGTCCAGACGTCGGAGTGTTATGTTTCGTTATACAATTCTTTTTGACGACACAACTAAATAGCTGACTTTACGGGTGTGTTTGGGTTTGAGATTATGGATACTTTGAGGTTTGGTTTTATTGTTGCGAAGCGAAGCAACGACTTAAAGTGACCTGGTCATATATTTGCACATCAAAAATGTTCCAAACATGTCATAGATCCTAAAAGTAAACATGAAGCCTATTAACATGAATGAACTACTAGTAATACGGGTAGTCATAACTAGGAGGACGTGTGAAATATCGTAACGTCTGTTTTACTAATTGTTACATTATTTGTAATGCATTTCATCGGTAATTTCGATAATACCTGTGCTTCTCTCATGTTTTTCAAATATGCTTTATATATCATGAGGCTCCCCAAAGACCCGGGTTCGAATCGCGCTGAAAACAATTTTGTACCTAACTTTTTATATTATTATTGATAATATTCCAATTTTATTAAAATTGTGTCTGTTAATCAAAATTAACTGAACTTTTACAAAAATAAAAATAAATATTTGAACAATACTTAAAAGGTATACGATTTATGTGAAATAGGCTTGTCATGAAAAGTTGCGCAATTGTCCATAATGGATTTGTCGACAATAAGATACATCAGAGAAAATAAATTTCAGTAGAATCGATGTTTGTGATCAATTATGAATACTTATGTATTTTCAGTTGCAGAATGTGCGTAAGCGTATTAAACTATCTTTAATATATTTATGAAAGCCTGAGAGGTACGCGCCATAAATAAATATAAATAACTTGATACCATGCCAACAATTTGCAGTGTTGTGTGTCCTCGCTTAAAAATACATGAGGCTCGCTCTTGGAAAATTGGGCTTAATACGTGTTCGTAAAGTGTCTGCCCTTATTGACATATGCAGTACGCACAGGCGCGCCAGGAATACTTTCCGCCTCGACTTGATTTTTACAGGAAGCTTTCTTTCAACAAAACATCCATTTCAGCGGAAAGTGTTGTCCCTGATTAGCCTGTACGATATGCACAGGCTTATCTTGTCCGCTACTTTACGCATCTGCATTTAGCCCCGTTTTCCAGCGTGAGGCTCATCTTATGTTTCCAGCGTGAGGCTCATCTTATGCAGCATTAACACACATTTGACTCTTCTATCGGCTCGTCGAATATGGTATGCCAGCTGTGTTCTCGTACAGATATATCACTGTATTGTGAAATATGATATAAAAAAACGTCTACTCTTCTAGAGTGGTTGCGCGCGACGTATAACGCGATTTAATAAATAATAAATAGTCAACGATAAAAAAGTCACCGCTTTCACGCGGTCAATGTTCTCTTTGCATTTTGCTTTGAAAAGCATGATTTAATAGCTTAAAAGATGATTAAATTAATACTAAATATACAATAATCACGAAGATCCGAATTTTTGCGATATCTTCATGTCGTATGAATTAGTCCATATAATTCCTTCCTATGCAGTATCCGGACCTGTTTGTGCGATATGAAGTCGATAATCGTAGGGAAGAGATCCGATATCTTCAGAAATCTAAATATTGCTATTTGTTGACTCGCTTAAGCGAACAATTATTTCCGATCGTGTGTGAACTCTGTGGGACTCTTTTGAAAACTGCCACTAATGTACGTCAATACCATTGAGACTTGAGTATTAAAGTGCAAAATAAATAATACAAGTTAAGATACTGGTACATTAAATTTTAAATTTTTCGATTTTGCGTCAGTTCCAATGAATGAATATTTGTCATCGAAGAAATTGAAAAGCATGTGTTTTATAAAATGTTACCTGAAATAAACATTTACTTGGAAGAGATTACCTGTGTTCAGTTATGGTATTTATTTCTTATTTTATAGAGGATGAAGATAGCATTAACACATACACAGTTTATATATTTTTCAAACATAGTTAAAATCGTATTTTAAAACGTTCTTGTTCAGACGCTGATGCGCAAAGCAAACAATTCCAGAGGTGTTATTTATTGGGTGTATAGTCAATGAAAACGTTTTGTTTTGCTGAAATAATGAAGATATACAGTATTTAGTTCTGCAAAATCCCAATCTAAAGAAATACACAAAGTATATAAAAAACGGAAATGCAATATTTCTAGGTCTCAATTTGTTCCTGGTCTTTTATTTTTAACATGATCCAGTTCAGCTTCTGCGTCTGAGTCTTATACTCCAATGCGTATTCTTTCACTCGCTTATTCAGCATCTTCCAGTCGCGATTTGCGGAGAATTGCAACGGCGAAGTCGGCTGCAACAGAGAACAAGCGGGTTCATCCTCTACAACATTTGCAGCGACTTCTTTTTCCGTGTCAATACGCCCCTGCTCCACAACTCTAGATAACACTCGAGTCGTCATACTCGTTGTCCTCGATATATGGTTAGCCTTATGTTAGGGTGCAGTGAAGGGTCTAGAACCATAGTCGGTTTCTCCGCACATATCCTGCATAACCCGTTGAAACGTCCATGCTGGATTGAAACGTCGGCTTCGGCTTCTTGACGTAATACTCTGAGTGACGGTTGTCAATAGTCGTCGCGGCATTTTAGGAGGCAGCCCATGCTTGCTGTGGCGTGTAGAGTTCCGTCCGCTTCTTGAACTGAAGCGAATCGTCGTGCGATTTGAACACGGAGATTTCCCAATCGTTCACTAAGTTGTTTATAAAAACGCTTGAACCCTTATCCTTCGACCCCTCTCTCTGCTGCGGACTTTTTCCATCGGCACTACTTCGCGTCTGAATCCAGCACGAAGGCGCAATATTTTTCGCCATCGAAATTCCTATATATGATCCAAGCACGCACACGTTCGTGTATTTATGCAAAAAATTGATCTGAATCAGTAAAACCAAGCAAACTGGGAACATAATAAATCATAATGGAATACATATTTACTGCACAATTGATCCTTGAAAACAATGACTTTAGTGTCGTCGCAGTTTCTTACATACATTTTACAATCACTTCGTCATTCAAATCTTATCTTCTTGATGCATGTATTTGATCTGGGCGAGCTGCAATATTTGATTAATTAAACCATTAAATTTTCATTCGAATACTAAGACGGGCTTCGTGTATCATTAACAAAATCCAGGCTAAAGAGTCGCATCCCGAGAGGATGCTTTTATTGTGAATTTTGTTTATGTATTTCCACGATTTTCGATTGTCCAACGATTGCGTTTATTGCGACATTGTGATACTCCCTTTATGACATCTTTGTAGGAAACCATGTTCACTCAAATACGCTATACTTCTCCATTGACCGTGGGGGATTAAGCTAGAAACAATAATCATTCAAGAATACTTAATAATGCGTTTCATAAATTTCCGTCTCCAACTCTGTCGACAAAGTTACATATTTAGTATTATTTACCACTCAAATTATCTATCATTTATAGACTTCTTTCGAATAGTATATACACGTGGAGTGTTATTTTATTGCTCATCGTGGGCTAATCAATATTTCTTAAAACGAAATTTTCTTAGCCAGTTCAACCCACGGTTTATAATATAGTGACAACGGAATCCAAACTTTGGGTTCCGACGAATGAAAATCTTCAACTTTCGGACAGAGATTTCAATGGAACCGAGCCTGGCAAAGGATCTAACGAGAGGTTTAACTTCACTTAGAGATTTGTTCTCCTCAGAGATGTCTTGGATAAATGCGGAATCTACCACTTGACTAGAATGAATTACCCTTCGCCGACATAAGGCATACTGAAATGCTGTTTTTGCTATCTTAGGGCACTGGACTCGTTCGAAATTCTTTAACATTCAACAGCCTAACGCAACTATTCGACATGTTCCGCTCACTTTAATATGCAAATGTTTTATTTTAATTATTTACTTACATTTGCGTTGATAAAATGCGAAAGTTTGATTTTTTTTCTGCAAGACGTCTGTCAAGTCAGTGTGGTTTGGAAGCTAAGGAATAATGATCGGAAACAGTTAACGGTATTTTGTCGGGGAAAACATGACTTTATGAATGTTCGTAAAGTGCCGTCCTAGCTAAGCAGGCTATTAAGGGACGAGGACGACACTTTCCGACGAAACTGGATTTTTGCTAAGAAAAGACTTCCTTTCAATGTAAAATACCATCAAAGCGAATAATAATACACATGCATTAAGCTCCATTTTACCAGAGCGAGGCTCTTTATTTGTCATGTATTTCCATGATATGATGACACGCATACTTTGTATTTGTCATGTATTTCCATGACATGATGACACGCATACTTTGTATTTACTGATTGATATTATTGTTGCCTTAAACAGATGTTTACGTTCGGACAAAAAGGTTAATGCCAATATGACTTCTATATGGATTAATACCACTTTGATTTGTAATTACGGTAGTGATATATTTCCACCGTTAAGAACTAATCTGTTAATATCCTCTTTATTAACAATACAATATTTGAAATGATCAATGATTAATACAGGTTATGGTGCCCTTAAAATGTTGTTACGACTTTAAAAATATCGCATAAGTAATCTTGGAGGTTCAACTGGCGACGTACTAATGGCCATATATCTGATACACAGTAATTTACTATGAGGCGATTGGTATAAATGTGTTCACACATACAATGAAAACCTAAGTATTAATAATGCACTTAATTAACGAACACATACACATATTTTAATGATTTGCATGAAATCATGTATCTAGTGATATCAACTTATGCTACATTGTAATGACGTCACTTTCCAGAAAGAATAATTTAAGTTAACATACTTGTACAATTCTATATAAATAGAGTTCTATAAATTAATGCACATGTGTAGGCGCAATAATAAACCACTTTTTTTTATAAAACATGCCTATACATTTAATGATTCGTGATTGTAACCATACACACCGATGTGTTGTTGTTTTTTTTAAATAAAGAAGAAGCAATAAATGTAATGTTCGATATATGGACAAATAATACCGAAACAGAAACACGAAGTTAAACCTTTCTGGATTAGTTCCAATGACTTGTGTTATGTACTTAATAATTCTTCACGATGTCTGATTGATGGATTCTGTATGTGCATAGACTCGCATAACCTCCAATATTTTCTAGAGGGACAGCCGCTGGAAATGTACACTATGTATTTACCGCCATCGGACAATGACCCTATATCATGTGAGACATATGCAATTGTATTCACGACCGTATACGTGAATTTCTGCAATTCAATCGCTTGAATCTATAACATAACATTGTAGAAGAACTCTTTTGCTCCCTTTTTTTCTTTTCAATCTCGGAAAAAAAGGCAAAACAATGAAATGCTCTTTTTTAAATAAGAAAGAGATAAGAAAAATATTAATCATTAACCGTATTGTTTTGCTATTTGAGAATCTACGCTATCGTCGACATGACTATACTACTTTAGATATGGCAATATCAAGTGTCAAGTATAGGGCTGTTCCTAACAAACG
This sequence comes from Dreissena polymorpha, assembly GCF_020536995.1. NCBI lineage: Eukaryota > Metazoa > Mollusca > Bivalvia > Myida > Dreissenidae > Dreissena > Dreissena polymorpha. Next base: position 1,800,283 of record NW_026273315.1, on the reverse strand, counting down.
TGTTGGTTTATTGTCCAATAACTGTATGTGTTGTACGTGATGATATTTTTTATTATCGACCATAGTCTAGAATATTGTAACATTTAAACATGAATAAAATACATAAAAAACTATACCACATAGCAGACAATACATTTGGACTGTATTAAACATACCTACTGAAATGTGTTCAAGTAACTTCCTTTTTGATAGTGCATTTATTATTTCGCAGTCAGCGGTCTAAACGATTTCCGTGGTGCAAGTTTTGCACTTTTAGTCCGACTGACCCATACAGTATGTCGTTCTACATTTAACCTTGACCGTTGTTGAGCCGACGGCGGCTGGTAACTTTTCGGCCGTACATATTGTATGCCATCCTCCGTTCGTCCGTACAGCTGCGCGCGAGCGCGTTCACTAAGCATTATATTTTCACAGACAACTCTTCCGTCGGGTAACGTCGTTGGCACAATGCCATATCGCTCATATAAGTCTTGTCGGGACCGCTCCATATTAGTCATCTGTTGTACCGTCTGCTGCAACATGGCTAAGTTGAACTTCGGCGGGGCTTGCGATATATGCTCTTTGTTATCGTCATTTACTTGCTTCGAAAGCGCTTTCCAACTGCGTTTTGCAAACACTTTAGTAACACTTTCAGAGTGTTCATGTACTTCCCCGGTTTTACCATCAGGTTCTTCATAAACGGTATGTTCGCAGTCATTATTTGGTTCTTCAATTTCGCGCAATTCTTGTCCGTTAGCCACTGCCTTTGCCATCATCCTAGCGGCAAGCCCCGATGATTTTGCCATGTTGCCTAGTTTTTGTTTCAGCAAGGTATAGCCTTTGGTGTTGCCATACTCTGTATTTCCATACATATCTACCATTACTTCTTGAAACGTTCCACTGGCGATAAAGTTCGGTTTAGGTTTTTTTAGAAAATATTCTGTATTGCCACTATCAATACTTTTCACGGCGTCCTCGAACGCAGCCCAAGCGTGGTGCGGCGTTAGCGTCTCCGATCTTTGACACTGCGACGCACTTTCGTCATCAGATTCCGACAACAACAACAACTCTGCTTCACTGACATCACTATACATTGACAACCGGGAATTTCCAGGCCGCGATAAACTTCTCCGATTCTTACTAGAGGTTGAAGTGATGGAATTTCGTGACTTGTATTTATCTGATGGTTTGTTTTTAGATGACATACCTAAATCGATCTCAAAATTGTCATCTTCTAATATATCTTCCTGGCCACCATTAGGCAAATGATGACCATTAGTTGTGTCGTTTCTATCTTTACCTACAGATTTAACATATATATCTCTATTCGGAACACTTTTATTCTCACTTGCGTATTTACTTATTGTATATCCCACATCAGTCTCCGGATTTGAAGGTTTGTTTTCGCCACGCGATTGTTTTAACCTTGCAAGAAGACCCTGCATGTTTGTTATATTACTTGCCACCTTTAAAACAACATTTTGCTGCTTAATACTTCAGCATACCTGCTTAAGTGCAGTTGATAATTTTGCTGAAATTAAAACCTGAAAAACGATGACATCCGAAATTAACAATCTTCAGTACGATCCGTCGAGTACCTGTCAACAAATGGTTATCGATACGCAAACAAAACACTACCCGTCCGTTAATGAAGTCGACTGGCAACTGTATTGACCACTAACAGAACGTCAATCTCACAAAATAAGCAAAGAATCCATGGTCCATTTACGTTCATATTAGTATGTGATTTTGGACTTATCTACTTATGCTAAGCCTGTCCTGTTTACATTTGCGAACAGAAATTGAACGATTATGTACATTTATGTATCATAATAAATAATTCATTAAGTACGCCTCCTTATATCCGTTTCCAACTTGATGCTTCTTCTCTGACAGTGTTCTTTATATCATATTTATGAGTAAAAAAATGTTCAAATCTTCTTTTTATTGGGCTCATTCATCGTGGTTTTACCGCTTTCGCTATGAATGCGGCCGCCGCGCGCATTATTTGCTTTTCCGCGGACTGTAAACATCACACCTTAACAGCCAACGTTTTAATTTTGATCGGCATTCAGTACTTTACCGTTTCCATTTCCGATCTACCGGATCATATATAAAAGAAATAGTTGTTTTTTGGTCTTCTTGTTGCACAATCATTAACGCTCTCAGCGAATACTTGGGTTCACGTACGTAGGTTTTTGTTTCGGTTGTCAAAGCAAACTTTAAAGAAACAACATTGCAACATATGTTTGTTTTGTTGGCATCTTCTGTCCAATTATATTCGGTGTCACACTATCCCGTTTATTTATCATAACAATAGAACGATTAGCTGTGCACCTTCACGATATTATATATCAGCGTTTACTGTTCAAATCAGTCATGCAAATATTATCGCTCCGTTTCAATGAAACCCAACAATATATTTATATTGTGAACTAGTAGAAATCTCTTTTGCAAACTCCGCTGCTTGTTTGACAGATCGTTGCTTGTTTGAAGTATAAAGTTAACACTTTGCACGGCTTTAGTGATACCCCCGGTCCACTTGTTTTAAAGGCGCAGTGAACAGAACACTGAACAGTGATTATGTCCTACAATATGAACTACAGAGAAAGTCCATTTTTAATTGTTCACATGCCATTTCAATTGACGAGATGATAAAGGCAAAATGGTGTTTAGTTTTATAAGTTTTTAAATATTGGTTAGGTGTTTATTAATTATGCTATTGTCTCTTGAAGAATTGTTGTTCTGTGGACACTTAATATGTTTATGTTTATTTTGTTTATAAGCTTCTCAGAGTATATAGAATTCTTTACAGACGATGAGCGTTTAAAGACAGTCAACATGTGTCGAATATGTTTATTTGAATAGCTTAGCCACGTTGTGCGAAAACTGGGCTTAACACATGTGCGTAAAGATTTCCACATATAAACATATGCAGCCTGCACAGGCATAGCAGGGACGATTGTTTCTGCTTTTATTGAATTTTGTGAAAAGAAATCCTGTTCTAAGAGGAAATCCAGTGTTGAGCGGAAAGTGTCGTCCAAGAACGCGGCTTAATTTCTCTCATTAGCTAGAGCCCCCAGTGCTATGGTCAGTAATTCAATCGTAATAGTATCGATCTTTCTAGCAATAGTAATTATATTTGTTCAGGTCTCATTAAAAAGATTGGTTAATTAATTAGCATCGCTAATGACTCCATAAACACTTGCTATTTTGTTTCCGCAATCTATTGGCAATTTAACTTGTTGAAGATTTTTTACGTCAAAAAAACTTGCTATATGTAGGTCAGACATAAATAAATGCTTTAAAATAACTTTACTACAACGAACATGGAATGGTTTTGGAATGTGTTTATTGGCATACTCGCTTCTAACGTATTTTTGTACAGAAATATAATAAAACACAAGTTTTAATCAGCTTGTGATTCTAGAAATCAGTTTATTCACTACAGAGATGACTTTCATGGAATTTGAATTTATAACAAAAGTAAAGGTGTTCGAAATCGCGGGATCGGACAATAACTTACTCATACAGTCGAAAAATGGGATAGATTTAGATACAACTCCTAACCACTAGTCTTTGCGGGAAAAGGCGATATATCCGCGTGTGCAAATACAGTTTGAAGGCCATTCGTACTTGTGAGCGATTGAAATAGTCCATATTTCAATGAACGTGTCCACTTTCATTGATTGGATATCTACAATGAAATGATAAAGGTCTCAATATCTCATAATAAACAGCCCATATTTATTTGCTTAAAGTTCATACTGTGTTTCGAGTACAAGTATTGGTTTGAGTTCTGTTGAAAAATCTCTGTAACACTGAAACAGTGAAAGAGAAAAGTGGACATTCATAATATCGTTCCACCTGCTACGCGCATTTTGATATGTACAGGCGTAACAAAATTATTTGTTTCAACAATGACGACCGACCATAATTATTTTGTACCGATTATAAACTTTTTTTCAGGTTAAGTTTTCGATAATGTTTGTCAAAGTCACTTAAATAACTATCCAGTTCCAGTTTGTGATCATGTTGGCTTCATTTAATCATAATCTTAATATGAACTATACTTACAAAAAAAAACAATTTAATAGCGATTTAAAAACGTTTCTGAATGTCATTACATATTTTTTATAAATTGGGAATCGCTAAAAACAAGAAAAAGTTTAGCCGACCTACCCACCCTACTTTTTTTGAAAAGTAAATAGAAACGCATTAAGTGGACTTGTAATGTGAAAACTGGTTAAAATCGTGTTTGGACGCTTGATGTATTGATGTGACACAGCTATCTAGACTGTAAAATGATCATTGATTGATATTCAAATAATCACCGTTAGAAAACACTTGTCGCCATCGTACTATCGCGTTATCGTACTGTCGTCATCGTATTATGGTCACATAATCCCAAACCGGAACTCCTGTTTACAGGGTTACATGCAGTCAATTTGATATATAGCACACATTGTTCAGTGAATGCTGCCTAGGATTTGTAAAATAGAATGCAAATGGTTGTTTTTGGTATTAATTTGAAGGTATATTTGTAAGCAATAAGAAAAAAAGCCATTTTTGTGCTCTACTTTTTCTGTCGATGGTTCCCGGCTTTGAAAGTAGGTCATACTATTTGAGTAAAAATGGTCGCCTCCACATGTGTCAAAACTGGTGTGCCTATTCTAAGGTAAATATTTTGAGTTACAACACATAGAATTTGATGGCATGCATTTTTTTCAAAAGATTATGCATTTATCTTTCCAATGATGTATGATGATATAGTGTTGAAACGCTTGGTCATGGTAAAAATTGATATCGAACATCAACTATTTTATATGTAATATAGAAGGAAATTAATTGCGCATGCGTAACCTTTAAGAACTTCCGACCAAGTTAGTCGTCTGCCAGAATTTTGACAATTGACCATCAAAAACTCTCTGTGTTGCAAAACATAACTGCCAGATGTCATTTTGACCCAAATTAGGGCTGTTTGCAATTGGGCTGTAGCACTTGGGGTAATAAGGGGGGTAAATGCTGGAAAATCACACCGAAACCTGTTCCGGAGACATATTCTAAGACTACTTAAACACTCGGTATTGTTTTTCAGTGACATTTTGACATTAATTTGCATCAATCTCAAAAATGAACCTAATGCATGTCTTTATTTCATCTGTATCTATTATTATTGTTTACTTTTTGAACCTTTTACTGTTAAAAATGCCTGCCAATATTTGACCGACACTGTTATTTGCCTTCGCTTTCAACCCCGTCAGGCAATTCTACTCAGAATAAGTTTTAATAACACTACTTTGCCTTATTTTTCCTGTTTGGATATCTTGCTGAGTTCAAGCAAAATCAAGTAATCAGCTGAAAACACAAAAATGATAATAATATTATGCTTTCTTTGCTGGAGGAATGTTGTTGTCATAGACCCCGCATGAAAAACACCAGGGAATCTGTTTTTAAGTGACCCCATTATCACTATTATTATGCGTAAACCTAAGCGTGCATTTGTAGGCGGTGTCGAAATGGGTCTATAGCTCTGTCTGAACTGTCGTCCAATTGGTTTACAGGTCCGGCTGAAGTGACAGGCCATCCAAAACTGTACAGCATGACTGATTCGGAGACAGCCCTCAACACTCGCCCAGTCGTGTCGAGAGGATCGGTGTCTTTGTAGGTTAGTACACCGTTATTTTCAATTAAATCTATTGTAAAATGATTTCTTTGATACCTTGGCACTTGTTTGTCCCCAAAATTAGGAAAATTGGGTGTTTTACATTTACTGCAGCTCTGAAAAAACATTTTAAGGCGATAACTTTACCAGTGTGCCCAACAATGTGATTCCGGCGTGGTGACTTATCCCTTTGCAGCAAAAAAAGCAACAAAGACTATTGAAAGCTTACTCTAATTGTATCCCACTTACATTAGTTGGCACCGTTATTGGTAAATGTGCACAAGAAACCTTTTTGTTTCCTCAGATTACACGGAATCGAGCACCCGGGCCAGACTGACACTTTCCGGAGCCTGTCCGAGACGGAACGCGAGCCTAGGAATCATAGGTCCAGGTGTGGCAAAAGACTTAAAGCTCATGTCTGACGATCACTTTTTTTGAGTCAGGAATTCAAGTGTGTTGTATTTCCATGCAAGCAAGCCCTTTTGTTGGGTGAAATGACATCAGAAATGCTGCTTCTACATGGATTTTACCTAAAATGTGCCCCCCCCCCAAAAAAAAAGTTTGTTCGAAACCTGTTCAAAACCTGCTTTGATGCACAAATATTGCCATTGATGATTTTTGTCACTTCTTCAGTCATCTGTTACATCAACTTTGCCTATTAGAATCGAAAGTGATGACTTGTATGAAGTCTAAGTGCTGCATGTATGATGAAACCAAGTTTGGCTTTTCTTCCATAATTCTTGACGCGAAACGCTGTTACGCATGACGCTTTCAACGGCGACTTTTATGAATAAATCTGTGTGTCATTGTACCGGAACTTTGTGATCTGTCTCAAAACAGATTATACCTGTGGGAAAAGTGCCTTTTATATAAATTTAAAGGGGTTGGGTTCTCTTAAAGGTCACATAATCCCAAACCGGAACTCCTGTTTACAGGGTTACATGCAGTCAATTTGATATATAGCACACATTGTTCAGTGAATGCTGCCTAGGATTTGTAAAATAGAATGCAAATGGTTGTTTTTGGTATTAATTTGAAGGTATATTTGTAAGCAATAAGAAAAAAAGCCATTTTTGTGCTCTACTTTTTCTGTCGATGGTTCCCGGCTTTGAAAGTAGGTCATACTATTTGAGTAAAAATGGTCGCCTCCACATGTGTCAAAACTGGTGTGCCTATTCTAAGGTAAATATTTTGAGTTACAACACATAGAATTTGATGGCATGCATTTTTTTCAAAAGATTATGCATTTATCTTTCCAATGATGTATGATGATATAGTGTTGAAACGCTTGGTCATGGTAAAAATTGATATCGAACATCAACTATTTTATATGTAATATAGAAGGAAATTAATTGCGCATGCGTAACCTTTAAGAACTTCCGACCAAGTTAGTCGTCTGCCAGAATTTTGACAATTGACCATCAAAAACTCTCTGTGTTGCAAAACATAACTGCCAGATGTCATTTTGACCCAAATTAGGGCTGTTTGCAATTGGGCTGTAGCACTTGGGGTAATAAGGGGGGTAAATGCTGGAAAATCACACCGAAACCTGTTCCGGAGACATATTCTAAGACTACTTAAACACTCGGTATTGTTTTTCAGTGACATTTTGACATTAATTTGCATCAATCTCAAAAATGAACCTAATGCATGTCTTTATTTCATCTGTATCTATTATTATTGTTTACTTTTTGAACCTTTTACTGTTAAAAATGCCTGCCAATATTTGACCGACACTGTTATTTGCCTTCGCTTTCAACCCCGTCAGGCAATTCTACTCAGAATAAGTTTTAATAACACTACTTTGCCTTATTTTTCCTGTTTGGATATCTTGCTGAGTTCAAGCAAAATCAAGTAATCAGCTGAAAACACAAAAATGATAATAATATTATGCTTTCTTTGCTGGAGGAATGTTGTTGTCATAGACCCCGCATGAAAAACACCAGGGAATCTGTTTTTAAGTGACCCCATTATCACTATTATTATGCGTAAACCTAAGCGTGCATTTGTAGGCGGTGTCGAAATGGGTCTATAGCTCTGTCTGAACTGTCGTCCAATTGGTTTACAGGTCCGGCTGAAGTGACAGGCCATCCAAAACTGTACAGCATGACTGATTCGGAGACAGCCCTCAACACTCGCCCAGTCGTGTCGAGAGGATCGGTGTCTTTGTAGGTTAGTACACCGTTATTTTCAATTAAATCTATTGTAAAATGATTTCTTTGATACCTTGGCACTAGTTTGTCCCCAAAATTAGGAAAATTGGGTGTTTTACATTTACTGCAGCTCTGAAAAAACATTTTAAGGCGATAACTTTACCAGTGTGCCCAACAATGTGATTCCGGCGTGGTGACTTATCCCTTTGCAGCAAAAAAAGCAACAAAGACTATTGAAAGCTTACTCTAATTGTATCCCACTTACATTAGTTGGCACCGTTATTGGTAAATGTGCACAAGAAACCTTTTTGTTTCCTCAGATTACACGGAATCGAGCACCCGGGCCAGACTGACACTTTCCGGAGCCTGTCCGAGACGGAACGCGAGCCTAGGAATCATAGGTCCAGGTGTGGCAAAAGACTTAAAGCTCATGTCTGACGATCACTTTTTTTGAGTCAGGAATTCAAGTGTGTTGTATTTCCATGCAAGCAAGCCCTTTTGTTGGGTGAAATGACATCAGAAATGCTGCTTCTACATGGATTTTACCTAAAATGTGCCCCCCCCAAAAAAAAAGTTTGTTCGAAACATGTTCAAAACCTGCTTTGATGCACAAATATTGCCATTGATGATTTTTGTCACTTCTTCAGTCATCTGTTACATCAACTTTGCCTATTAGAATCGAAAGTGATGACTTGTATGAAGTCTAAGTGCTGCATGTATGATGAAACCAAGTTTGGCTTTTCTTCCATAATTCTTGACGCGAAACGCTGTTACGCATGACGCTTTCAACGGCGACTTTTATGAATAAATCTGTGTGTCATTGTACCGGAACTTTGTGATCTGTCTCAAAACAGATTATACCTGTGGGAAAAGTGCCTTTTATATAAATTTAAAGGGGTTGGGTTCTCTTAAAGGTCACATAATCCCAAACCGGAACTCCTGTTTACAGGGTTACATGCAGTCAATTTGATATATAGCACACATTGTTCAGTGAATGCTGCCTAGGATTTGTAAAATAGAATGCAAATGGTTGTTTTTGGTATTAATTTGAAGGTATATTTGTAAGCAATAAGAAAAAAAGCCATTTTTGTGCTCTACTTTTTCTGTCGATGGTTCCCGGCTTTGAAAGTAGGTCATACTATTTGAGTAAAAATGGTCGCCTCCACATGTGTCAAAACTGGTGTGCCTATTCTAAGGTAAATATTTTGAGTTACAACACATAGAATTTGATGGCATGCATTTTTTTCAAAAGATTATGCATTTATCTTTCCAATGATGTATGATGATATAGTGTTGAAACGCTTGGTCATGGTAAAAATTGATATCGAACATCAACTATTTTATATGTAATATAGAAGGAAATTAATTGCGCATGCGTAACCTTTAAGAACTTCCGACCAAGTTAGTCGTCTGCCAGAATTTTGACAATTGACCATCAAAAACTCTCTGTGTTGCAAAACATAACTGCCAGATGTCATTTTGACCCAAATTAGGGCTGTTTGCAATTGGGCTGTAGCAATTGGGGTAATAAGGGGGGTAAATGCTGGAAAATCACACCGAAACCTGTTCCGGAGACATATTCTAAGACTACTTAAACACTCGGTATTGTTTTTCAGTGACATTTTGACATTAATTTGCATCAATCTCAAAAATGAACCTAATGCATGTCTTTATTTCATCTGTATCTATTATTATTGTTTACTTTTTGAACCTTTTACTGTTAAAAATGCCTGCCAATATTTGACCGACACTGTTATTTGCCTTCGCTTTCAACCCCGTCAGGCAATTCTACTCAGAATAAGTTTTAATAACACTACTTTGCCTTATTTTTCCTGTTTGGATATCTTGCTGAGTTCAAGCAAAATCAAGTAATCAGCTGAAAACACAAAAATGATAATAATATTATGCTTTCTTTGCTGGAGGAATGTTGTTGTCATAGACCCCGCATGAAAAACACCAGGGAATCTGTTTTTAAGTGACCCCATTATCACTATTATTATGCGTAAACCTAAGCGTGCATTTGTAGGCGGTGTCGAAATGGGTCTATAGCTCTGTCTGAACTGTCGTCCAATTGGTTTACAGGTCCGGCTGAAGTGACAGGCCATCCAAAACTGTACAGCATGACTGATTCGGAGACAGCCCTCAACACTCGCCCAGTCGTGTCGAGAGGATCGGTGTCTTTGTAGGTTAGTACACCGTTATTTTCAATTAAATCTATTGTAAAATGATTTCTTTGATACCTTGGCACTAGTTTGTCCCCAAAATTAGGAAAATTGGGTGTTTTACATTTACTGCAGCTCTGAAAAAACATTTTAAGGCGATAACTTTACCAGTGTGCCCAACAATGTGATTCCGGCGTGGTGACTTATCCCTTTGCAGCAAAAAAAGCAACAAAGACTATTGAAAGCTTACTCTAATTGTATCCCACTTACATTAGTTGGCACCGTTATTGGTAAATGTGCACAAGAAACCTTTTTGTTTCCTCAGATTACACGGAATCGAGCACCCGGGCCAGACTGACACTTTCCGGAGCCTGTCCGAGACGGAACGCGAGCCTAGGAATCATAGGTCCAGGTGTGGCAAAAGACTTAAAGCTCATGTCTGACGATCACTTTTTTTGAGTCAGGAATTCAAGTGTGTTGTATTTCCATGCAAGCAAGCCCTTTTGTTGGGTGAAATGACATCAGAAATGCTGCTTCTACATGGATTTTACCTAAAATGTGCCCCCCCCCCAAAAAAAAGTTTGTTCGAAACATGTTCAAAACCTGCTTTGATGCACAAATATTGCCATTGATGATTTTTGTCACTTCTTCAGTCATCTGTTACATCAACTTTGCCTATTAGAATCGAAAGTGATGACTTGTATGAAGTCTAAGTGCTGCATGTATGATGAAACCAAGTTTGGCTTTTCTTCCATAATTCTTGACGCGAAACGCTGTTACGCATGACGCTTTCAACGGCGACTTTTATGAATAAATCTGTGTGTCATTGTACCGGAACTTTGTGATCTGTCTCAAAACAGATTATACCTGTGGGAAAAGTGCCTTTTATATAAATTTAAAGGGGTTGGGTTCTCTTAAAGGTCACATAATCCCAAACCGGAACTCCTGTTTACAGGGTTACATGCAGTCAATTTGATATATAGCACACATTGTTCAGTGAATGCTGCCTAGGATTTGTAAAATAGAATGCAAATGGTTGTTTTTGGTATTAATTTGAAGGTATATTTGTAAGCAATAAGAAAAAAAGCCATTTTTGTGCTCTACTTTTTCTGTCGATGGTTCCCGGCTTTGAAAGTAGGTCATACTATTTGAGTAAAAATGGTCGCCTCCACATGTGTCAAAACTGGTGTGCCTATTCTAAGGTAAATATTTTGAGTTACAACACATAGAATTTGATGGCATGCATTTTTTTCAAAAGATTATGCATTTATCTTTCCAATGATGTATGATGATATAGTGTTGAAACGCTTGGTCATGGTAAAAATTGATATCGAACATCAACTATTTTATATGTAATATAGAAGGAAATTAATTGCGCATGCGTAACCTTTAAGAACTTCCGACCAAGTTAGTCGTCTGCCAGAATTTTGACAATTGACCATCAAAAACTCTCTGTGTTGCAAAACATAACTGCCAGATGTCATTTTGACCCAAATTAGGGCTGTTTGCAATTGGGCTGTAGCACTTGGGGTAATAAGGGGGGTAAATGCTGGAAAATCACACCGAAACCTGTTCCGGAGACATATTCTAAGACTACTTAAACACTCGGTATTGTTTTTCAGTGACATTTTGACATTAATTTGCATCAATCTCAAAAATGAACCTAATGCATGTCTTTATTTCATCTGTATCTATTATTATTGTTTACTTTTTGAACCTTTTACTGTTAAAAATGCCTGCCAATATTTGACCGACACTGTTATTTGCCTTCGCTTTCAACCCCGTCAGGCAATTCTACTCAGAATAAGTTTTAATAACACTACTTTGCCTTATTTTTCCTGTTTGGATATCTTGCTGAGTTCAAGCAAAATCAAGTAATCAGCTGAAAACACAAAAATGATAATAATATTATGCTTTCTTTGCTGGAGGAATGTTGTTGTCATAGACCCCGCATGAAAAACACCAGGGAATCTGTTTTTAAGTGACCCCATTATCACTATTATTATGCGTAAACCTAAGCGTGCATTTGTAGGCGGTGTCGAAATGGGTCTATAGCTCTGTCTGAACTGTCGTCCAATTGGTTTACAGGTCCGGCTGAAGTGACAGGCCATCCAAAACTGTACAGCATGACTGATTCGGAGACAGCCCTCAACACTCGCCCAGTCGTGTCGAGAGGATCGGTGTCTTTGTAGGTTAGTACACCGTTATTTTCAATTAAATCTATTGTAAAATGATTTCTTTGATACCTTGGCACTTGTTTGTCCCCAAAATTAGGAAAATTGGGTGTTTTACATTTACTGCAGCTCTGAAAAAACATTTTAAGGCGATAACTTTACCAGTGTGCCCAAACAATGTGATTCCGGCGTGGTGACTTATCCCTTTGCAGCAAAAAAAGCAACAAAGACTATTGAAAGCTTACTCTAATTGTATCCCACTTACATTAGTTGGCACCGTTATTGGTAAATGTGCACAAGAAACCTTTTTGTTTCCTCAGATTACACGGAATCGAGCACCCGGGCCAGACTGACACTTTCCGGAGCCTGTCCGAGACGGAACGCGAGCCTAGGAATCATAGGTCCAGGTGTGGCAAAAGACTTAAAGCTCATGTCTGACGATCACTTTTTTTGAGTCAGGAATTCAAGTGTGTTGTATTTCCATGCAAGCAAGCCCTTTTGTTGGGTGAAATGACATCAGAAATGCTGCTTCTACATGGATTTTACCTAAAATGTGCCCCCCCCCCCAAAAAAAAGTTTGTTCGAAACCTGTTCAAAACCTGCTTTGATGCACAAATATTGCCATTGATGATTTTTGTCACTTCTTCAGTCATCTGTTACATCAACTTTGCCTATTAGAATCGAAAGTGATGACTTGTATGAAGTCTAAGTGCTGCATGTATGATGAAACCAAGTTTGGCTTTTCTTCCATAATTCTTGACGCGAAACGCTGTTACGCATGACGCTTTCAACGGCGACTTTTATGAATAAATCTGTGTGTCATTGTACCGGAACTTTGTGATCTGTCTCAAAACAGATTATACCTGTGGGAAAAGTGCCTTTTATATAAATTTAAAGGGGTTGGGTTCTCTTAAAGGTCACATAATCCCAAACCGGAACTCCTGTTTACAGGGTTACATGCAGTCAATTTGATATATAGCACACATTGTTCAGTGAATGCTGCCTAGGATTTGTAAAATAGAATGCAAATGGTTGTTTTTGGTATTAATTTGAAGGTATATTTGTAAGCAATAAGAAAAAAAGCCATTTTTGTGCTCTACTTTTTCTGTCGATGGTTCCCGGCTTTGAAAGTAGGTCATACTATTTGAGTAAAAATGGTCGCCTCCACATGTGTCAAAACTGGTGTGCCTATTCTAAGGTAAATATTTTGAGTTACAACACATAGAATTTGATGGCATGCATTTTTTTCAAAAGATTATGCATTTATCTTTCCAATGATGTATGATGATATAGTGTTGAAACGCTTGGTCATGGTAAAAATTGATATCGAACATCAACTATTTTATATGTAATATAGAAGGAAATTAATTGCGCATGCGTAACCTTATCGCATTGTCGCCATCGTACTTTTGCACTGTCGCCATCGTATTGTCACACTGTCGTTATCGTTATATCACATTGTCGCCATCGTATTATCGCACTATCAAATTGTCGCCCTCTGGATTTTAATGTATATCCACGATGACCCTAACGGTATTCCGTACTGTTCCTATATACATTCATATAAGTTATCAGTAATATTTATAACTAGCATTAACAGAATCGGTTTAAGACTTGTCAAAAAGTCAAATATACATTAACAAAAATATATGGGTAAATATTTAACATCCCTTTACACTGCGTGTGTGTGGGCCTGTGTCGAGGGTGTTTCAACATATACAAGTATACTACAAAGGTATATTTAAGTGTTATTTTCAACATTTATAAATTACGTACAGCGAAGAACTGTAGCGCCTTCATTCTTCTGTGCTGTAGAAGTAATGTCCCTTTTAAACATATAGAAACATCGTCAGTCTATGTAAATAAGGTACATGGATAATCTTTCATTTAATACAGAATACAAATTAAAAACTAAAAGGTATCAACAAAACACAGTATCTTTCGTTGTACACGTTGTCTGATCATTGCAGTCTGCACATGCTAATCAGGGACCACACTTTCCGCCTGAACCGGATATTTGCCAAGTAGAGACTTCCTTTAAACAGAAAATATCATAAAAGCGGAAAGTGTCGTCCCTGATTAGCCTGAGTGTGCGGACTGCATATGCTAATCTGGGGCTAATCTTAACACATATGCAGTCAACACCATTTTCACAGAGCACGGCTAAAATATAATAATGGGGAGGTCGATGAATTAAAAAAAAAACATGGATCTATAAAAAGGAAGTTACATAACTTCGCGTATTAACTTACGTTTTCCATTTCTAAGCCTGTAGATTTAGTCATATAAGAAATCATTGAACTGTATTTTGCTTATTAAAATGTTAATTCACTGCATAAGATTCGTTTGATCCTTCGGTGCCCCACACTTTTATAATAACAACCCGATTGGCTTTCGTCTTCTTTATTTACTTTTTAGATCTCAAGATATTGTAACAGGACGTGACTTTAATGCACGCATACGATCGCCTAGGATCGGTGCGAGGTGGAAGTGCGAATATATATAATAAAGGCATTTTCGCGCATATAACCTTTCTATCTGATAAGATTTGACACGATTGGTAACGACGATATCCGATAAGGTATGACAGGATCGACACGATAAGTTTAAGATTTAGACTACGATTTAATTCGTGGGACCAATCGTGATAGAGGGAACATTGCATTAACGTGGTATTTAAAGACGTTTAACTAAAACTATTGTTATGTTAAGAAATCAACGAGTTATTAACGGGCAGTTGTTATCTACCTGTACCATTGCAAATAAAATCGATATGCAGAGCAGGGTAATAAATCTGGCGAGTTAAAACCTCTGATGTCGCGTAAAACGCGAACACTGTGTGAAATAGAATTGTTGGCTTGCTTTGCATTTTGGATTTGTTTTACATTTTCATATTCGAGTTCTGGTTCAGAGAGTACATTTGTTTGAGAAAAAACATTTGATAATTACACACACACAATTGAGCTTTTTGTGTACCAAAAATACTAACATGTTTAAAATAACGAAACATTATTAGTGTTTTAATAACTATGCGCATCGGTCTTGTTCTTTTCCTACGTTCTTCTTAATTAGCGTCCTAGCAGTCCGCACAGGCTAATCAGGGACGACACAGTCCGCCTGGATTTTCATTTAAATATGACTTCCTTAATGCGATAAAAATCCATCAAAGCGTCCTTGATTAGCCTGCATAAAGCCATTTGTTCGCAAAACGTGTTTCTTTTGTATGAAAGTATATAAGTCTAATGACTGGTATTTATATTGCTGGAAAAACGTGTTCATAATGGTTGGTTTATTCAAGATACATTAGACATTACAGTCCATGAGTACACATGTATGTTGAATATATTTATACAAACAAAATGCATGCAAGTGGTCATCAATAAATACAAGTTCATGACATGATTGATCATATTCAAACTATATTATGTTCTATACATACATTGTTAAAAGGATACATGTTTTTCAACATAATGTCAACATAAATAGCGCTATTGACAGCGAGAAGTCAACTTTTCTGACATGTAATTTACTCAATATTAATAGACATTTCTTTGAATAAATGCTTTATGAACATAATTTGCTAAATTTCTGTTAATTGTTTGGTTATCAGATTGCATTAACTCTATACATTTTGGAATATTTGGTCTTTTCCAGTAATATTGCTTTATGTATTTTTTTCTAATATCATTGTATAAGGAACATTCAAACAAAAAATGAAATTCATCCTCCAAGACATTGCAATGTTGACATTTTCTTTCCTGGACTGGTATAGATTCTGGTTTATGCCATCTGCCTGACTCTAGTTCTAATCTATGAGAGGATACTCTTTGTCGGCACAGACTAAACCTAAATTTATCAATAGTAACATCATTTAAATAAGGCTGGAATTCAAATTTACAAAAAAGATTATAACTTACTGCTCTTGATGAATTACTCAGTTCAGACATCCAATTTTGTATAAAAGCATCATTTAATCTGGATTTAACAAGAGATAAAAAGCACTTATCATCACCTACTCCTTGGTTTATCCATGCATAATGTAATCCCAAGGACTGCAACAAGTTACAAACAGATTTAGCCCATGTGTGCATATTTGGTTTACTTATCAAAAAGTTACACATATGTAAATATATACACTTAACATATTTATGGTTTTCTAACTGGGAAACTTTTAGCCAATACCTTATTACATTAATTGCACGTCTCACGATTAAGGATGTTCTACCAAGTTCTCCATACACAAAATTATTTTGAGTTTGAATTTTCACACCTAATAAATTTTTACAGAAACTTAAATGTACTCTCTCAAGTGTCATGGATTTATTTAAGCCCCATATTTCTGAGCCATAATTTAAAATGGGTAAAACAAGTTGATCAAATAGCTGTAATTTGGTCTGAATATTGATTGAAGGAAAATTAAGTAAATATGAATTTAATTTAAAAACCGCTTTTGAAGATTGTCCAGCAAGAGTTTCAAAAGTACTTGTAAATGATCCTCCCGTGGTTAATACAAATCCTAAATATGTAAAAGATTTTACAATTTCTTTAACCTCGCCTTTATATGCAAAATTCATATTTCTCCTTAATTGTCCCCCTTTTTTTAAAATCATAACTTTAGTTTTATTTGAATTTACACAAAGTTTCCACCTATCACAGTATTCTTCCAACAAGCACAAACCTTTATTAAGTTCTTCCTCCGATTCAGCCATAATAACAATATCATCTGCATAAAGTAACAGAAATAGTTTCAACATTCCAATATCAATCCCATTAAAACCATTTAACATATAATGTTTCTCAATATCATTCAAATAAATAGAAAAAAGGAATGGTGATAAAGATTCACCCTGTCTCACTCCTAATAAACAAGAGAAGTCTTCATTACTTATTCCATTACCTAATTTGATTCTTGATTTCACATTTACATACATAGATTTAATAATATTTATCATTTTTCCTCGAACTCCTAGTTTCAAAAGTTTATACCAGATAATATCTCGAACCAAATAATCGAACGCTTTAGTAAAATCCACAAATACAGCATACAATTTCTTTTTTTCATTAAGTAAATAATTAATAACACCATGTAATACAAAAATATTATCGATAGTACCCATGTTTTGTCTAAAACCTGCCTGTGATTCTATATATACATGATAATTTTCTGCCCAATTATTCAGTCTGTTGTTAATGACTTTAGTAAATAATTTCCCAAATGTACTTAATAATGTAACCCCCCTGTAGTTGTTTACATCATTCTTACTTCCCTTTTTATATAATGGTACAATAAAACCCTCACTCCACATTTCAGGGAAATGCCCATTTTCAAACAGCTTATTAAATAAAGTACACACAACTTTTAAAAAGCTACAACTGTGAATCCAAAATTTAAACAAGAGCACCGCCTTGCGGGTGCAGACCGCTCATCTATTTTCTTTTTAAAGGTGTAGGGACTCTCATTTTCAATCACAAAGGAGGGAGGGGTGGAGTAAGGAGGGGTGTATAGTGTGGGGGTGTGGACATTTATTACATAATCTTCCAGAGGGGGGGATTGAGGGGGGATTCTTGGGTGCGATGGTTGGACGGTATTTCAAACATAAAATAATAAAAATAAATATTTGTGTTTTTTAACCGCTTCAAAAAAAAAATTGGGGGGGGGGGTATAGTGTGAGGGTGTGGTGGTAATTTGTGAGATGATCTTAAAAAAAAAATTTAGGGGAGGGGGGGAGGGGGGGAGGGGGGGGAGGGGGGGAGGGCACGGGGATGGTTTGGGTGGAGTCTATTGTGGTATATCAGGTAAGAGTAGTTTTGTCAAAGTATCAATCAAATCTAATCATAAATAAAGAAGTTATGGCAATTTTAGCAAAATTTAATAATTTGACCTTGAGAGTCAAGGTCATTCAAAGGTCAAGGTAAAATTCAACTTGCCAGGTACAGTAACCTCATGATAGCATGAAAGTATTTGAAGTTTGAAAGCAATAGCCTTGATACTTAAGAAGTAAAGTGGATCGAAACACAAAATTTAACCATATATTCAAAGTTACTAAGTAAAAAAAGGGCCATAATTCCGTAAAAATGACAACCAGAGTTATGCAACTTGTCCCTCTACTGTACCCTTATGATAGTTTGCGAGTGTTCCAAGTATAAAAGCAATATCTATGATACTTTAGAGGTAAAGTGGACCAAAACACAAAACTTAACCAAATTTTCAATTTTCTAAGTATAAAGGGCCCATAATTCCGTCCAAATGCCAGTCAGAGTTACATAACTTTGCCTGCACGGTCCCCTTATGATAGTTAATAAGTGTTGCAAGTATGAAAGCAATAGCTTTGATACTGTAGGAATAAAGTGGACCTAAACACAAAACTTAACCAAATTTTCAATTTTCTACGTATAAAAAGGGCACATAATTCTGTCAAAATGCCAGTCAGAGTTACATTACTTTGCCTGCACAGTCCCCTTATGATAGTTAGTAAGTGTTGCAAGTATGAAAGCAATAGCTTTGATACTTAAGGAATAAAATGGACCTAAACACAAAACTTAACCAAAATTTTCAATTTTCTAAGTATAAAAAGGGCACATAATTCTGTCAAAATGAACGCCAGAGTTATCTAACTTTGCCTGCCCAGTCCCCTCATGATAGTTAGTAAGTGTACCAAGTTTGAATGCAATAGCATTGATACTTTCTAAGAAAAGTGGACCTAAACGCAAAACTTAACCGGACGCCGACGCCAACGCCGACGCCAAGGTGATGACAATAGCTCATAATTTTTTTTCAAAAAAAAGATGAGCTAAAAATTCATTGAGTAGATAATCAGGACCACTTGATTTTCCATTGTGTATTTGTTTACAGGCTTTCATAACTTCCTGGTCAGAAAATGGTACATTTAATTCATCAAACATGATATTCAATTCACCATTCAAATATCTGTCTTCAAAAAATAAAATATCTTCATCAGGTTGATAAAATGAAAAATTTGGATCATTTATTGATTTAAAATAGTTTAAAAATTCTGTACTTTTTATGTTGTGTTTATTATCTCTAACACTATTATTTCTTAACATTTTCCAATATAATTTTGCATTACTTAGTCTTGCATTTTCTAGTTTCATTGCCTGATTTTTTTTGTCATAAATATTTTTCTTTTTTCTAATTGTACTTTTATAAAAACTTCTTGATTCCACCATATTTTTTCTATTTTCATCTGTAGGAGAGTTTCTGTATGTATTCAGAGTTTTATAATAACTCCGTTTTAAAAATTTACATTCATCATCAAGATATTCTGCATCCTTATTGTTTCCACAACATTTTTTGTCAGTACAATTCCTTTTAAATTACGATGAGCTTATATTTTCAATAACTTCACAGAATGAGCTTAAACAGTTATCTAAATCACCATTATTTTGAGACTGTTCAATATTAATACAAAGTGTATCAAATGTATTTCTGATACTGTCACTGTTTATTGCATTAATTTAATCATTTTTCTTTTCATCATCCCATTTATACAAATATGGTAATTGTTTATAATCATTTTCAAATGCATTATTTAAAGTTTTATCATCGGCAATAAAATCAAGCAAAACTTTATTTTTAAGGCTTAAGGTTACAGCACAATGATCTGATAAAGTATTTGGTTCTAAAATTTCAAATGATTCAATATATGGGAACATACTTCTTTTACACAAAACAAAATCAATAGTACTACAACCTTGTGCACCTACAAATGTATGTTTTCCAATGCTGCTATCAGTACCAAGTCTGCCATTCACTATTCTTAACCCTGTCATTTTACAAAAATCTAGTAATAATTGGCCATATTCATTTACAGTTTTATCTAAATTACTTCTTGGCAAATAAACATCTTGGTTATAATCATCTGGCAACAAATTCTCTAGGCAAACATGAACATTATCATTTAAAACAAAATCTGGTTTCTCACCAACTCTAGCATTAAAATCTCCACAGATAAAGAATTCACATGATTCATTTTACACATTATTAAAGTGCAGTAGGTCATCTGAAATTAATTCAAAAACACTTTGATCAACAAGGTAGTGTCTTTCACTACCTTGTGGAGCATTATAAACTAAACATAAAAATACATCATGATCAAACTCAAACAATTTACCATCTATCTTTATCCATTGTATACAATCACTGGTACTCTTAATGAATTGGACATAATCTTTTAGCTTGTTATTAATATACATGATAATTCCTCCACTGCTTCTTTTTGAAGTTTTAAGTGTAACTTTTCTATTTAAAATGTATGCAGTGAAATTTCGATATTATAATTAAAATTATCATTGGACCAGGTTTCCGTGAACAATAATATATCATATTTATTAAGTAATGTTTTCATTTCTAAACTGTCAAGCTTGTTATACTGTTTACCTATAAGTCCTTGCACATTTAGTAAACATATTTTGACCTCATTGACCCCGCTGTCCTACTTGTTTTTATTTCCTGCTTTTTGATTGGTCAGTCCCGTCACGCTTTCTGTCGCTACGTCCCGCTTCGAATTCCCAATACCATCTCTCGTTATTGTTTCGTGGGATCCCACAGAAAGTTTCTCATGTTCCGTGCTATTTTTAGCATTGTAAACACGCCGTGTATGCACACCTTGTTCATTGTCCCTAGTGATCGGTTTTCCCGATGTTTTTGAAGATGGTACAGGTAGACGCGTATGTTTTACATTTTACATGTACATTGCCATGATATCTCGAATTTTCTGTGCTAACGTATTTGACTCATGAACAAAATTATGTTTCTAAAAAAACGCAACAACAAAAAAATAAACACGTGTCAGTTTTGTTGTAGCTAGTTTAAATCGTAGTGATTGAAAGAAAATTCAGATTTTTTAGCCTTAAAATATACACCACACCTACTTTAAGTGATGACGTCCAAGTCACGCGAAGATCTGTGTCGTGATATGAAACTTTAAAAAATAGTAGTAGTTATAATCTGCTTAATTCAACAATAACAATCATTCACAGTGGTTTACACGCCAGACAATCGAACATTTTACAATCAGTGGACGGTTGAATTTGATCTGAAATGGCAATATAGGCCAAGCTTAATTGAAGACACGGTCGAACAGGTGTCGGTGAATTTATATAATATATTAATTACTGCAGGACGCTATTAAGTGTAACTGAATAACAGCAAACAATACCAATACTTATTATTAACACTTTAAAAATCTCATCACAGTAAATGATACGTAATATAATACAGACAATAACTATTTAAATGTTAAAGGCCATGAAGAAATACAATTACTGCGGAAATTCCAACGTATCATGTATCACTTAAAAGACATTGTTGTATGATTTTGATACAAATAACGTAAAACCAAATATAAAACATAGGTTGTTCGATCACAAGCAGATTTGATTAGGCCACTCGCTGAAATCCGCACTGAAGGTTAATTATTCATCACATTGCAAACAGCGAAGACAATACTAACATTAATATAATGGGGACAATAAATACAATAAGGTAACGAATCGTAAAGATAATTACGTATATATTAACAAATCTGTTACGAGATGCAATTTACCCCACGGGTATCTGACAGTGGACATTTAGAATGGTTTCTCAGGTATCCTCGAGTGCCCAATTTCGACGCATACAAGCAGTTTGTTGAAGTTTTGTTGCTCAATATAGGGATTTATGTAATAAATTTTTGTTATTTCATTACACATGCACCTTTTATTTACACATTTTAAATTCAATCGATTGTGTTATCAACAAAAATTCGTTGAAAAACGAAATAACCCAAGTCTATGTAACGGCGGCCATATCTGTTGAGAGTGCCCTAAAACGACGCATCTGATTGGTTATATGATTTCAATGTAAATATCACTCCTGTGGAGACTGAATGAATAAAATAATAACTCATGGTTGTTCTACTTAAATGTGTAATTGCTGTAAAAGTAATATGAAACTGAAATTAATTAAATCAATTAAGATTTTTAATTGTGTGATGCCATACTGTATGGCAGTGGTTTTAATAGGGGCCTGTGTCAGCAACCCTGTCATAAGCTGTGTTTATGGAAGATATGTGAATATAACATGTAGTTCTTTTGTGGAACCTGCACTTATAATTAATTAAATCAAAATTAGTAATAAACATAATATGCAATTACCAACATAAACACGTGCTACATATAGTTAAAATTGTATTACAGCATAACGAAAAACATATCCGGACTTCAAATGAAAGTTTACGCGTACACCTTTTTCATAGTGAAAATAAATCTATTTATACCATGTTTTGTCAAATGGCAGTCACGTGACTTATGAATGAAATTGTGAACTTTTGCATACGAAACCGATGCATTATCCCACGGTCTTATTAACAAAGACAATTGGGTGTAAAGTGTTCAAAAGTTTTGCATTAAGTAAAGTACATAAAAATCCATCAATTGCAAACCGATCAACCATATCTTACCTTTTAACCCGCTATTTTCCACATAACACACAATAACTATAGTAATTTGTGCGAAGAGTACCATTTGCTATTGTACGTCAACGGATGTCGCTCATGTATCAAACAAAGGCAAAACAAAAAATGCGTCGAATTGGGGCAGCGTCGATTCGGGTCACTCAACTATAACTGTAGTGGTTATCAAGGTTAAAAATTGCACGCATGTTTGGCACTATCAGCTCTGTAATAACACAGGTCATTCAAACCATTTGGTACAATACTGAGTTGACAATATTCACCACCAACATCATCGGTCGCGATCGAAATATTGTCAAATATATTCTTTATTTGAAAAGCACACGCAAAGCAAAGTTTCGCTAAACTGAAACGAACAATAAATTCGAGCAAGGGGTTATGATACGGAGAAGGTGAGTTTCTATACCCGATACTCTAAGGAGGATTTGCTTTATATATATATTATAATATCTAAGAATTTAATACAAAAAACGCAACCCACTCAAACTATACCAAAATAATTTTCCTTTCACATAAACATCAAGCAGAAGGCATATAATAATGTTATATCAACTGTTACATTTGATTAAACATCATGTGCTGAGCATTTACATTTAATATTCAAGATTTTCCTTCCAGTGACTACTCGAGTGAAACATCATTAATTCAGTGTTTGATGGTCGGTCAACCATGTCCATATAATTATATTAATGCGCTGTCGACGGTCTTACTTTTCTGGTTGATGCGCTTTGAAGGATTTTGTCATTTCTCATATACCTGTCCTGTATTTGCATAAACCTTCCTTTTGTTCGTATTGACGACGGCATGGCGCTTTTGGGGCGGTTGTATTCTTTTGCGTCTCCTCCCCGTCTGTACATCTGGAAACGCGAACGGTCACTGAGCATCCGGTTCTCACAGACGACACTCCCGTCGGGTAACTTCGTCGGCACGATTCCATAACGCTCATATAAATCTTGACGCGCGCGGTAGCCGCTTGACATCAACGTGACGCTCTGTTGTAACACTGCCACGTTCACTGTCGATGATTCAATGCTTTTCTCATTCGTCAATTTATCGATGTGCCGTTTTAATATTTTCCAGCCTCGCTTTGCAGTTTCCTTTGCAAAATTATTTGTATTGTTCGCATCATCATCAACATCATTTTCTTTAATATCTCCCGATTCTTTTTCCTTTTCTTTTTCTCTTTCTTTCTGTTCTTTTTCCACAGCATTAACCAGCTTTTGCGCAGCATGTATGGATGCATTTGTCAAATTGCTTAATTTCTTATTTAAGACAGTATACCCTTTTGTATTTGAGTACTCCGTATTTCCGTACATGTCAACCATTACCTGCTGAAATATTTTACTCGACACAAGCGTTGGCTTTGGACGAACACTAGAATGTTCAAGACGATTGTCATCCACGTTCCTTATAGCTGTCACAAAAGCAAGCCAAGCCTTTTGTAGTGTCTTCAGGTCCGTATTTGGGCTTTGTGACTCATTGTCTTCATCTTTGTTGTCGAACTCAACCTCCTTTGCCATTCTGTTTGGCTTATCCAGTGCTCCGTTTTGCTTGTCAAGTGCTCCGGTCAAAACCTCAGTATGAAGTGTAAGACCTTTCACATTTCCGAAGTGTCGGTATGCATTTGTTGCAGATGTGCCCGTTTCCATCATACTTGAATGAACACTTTCAGTATGGAATGTGGATAATAAAATATGACTTCCCATTAAGATATACACTTAATTAGTCTGCAATGATATTTTTAATAATGATCCATGTTTGCAAAGTTTTAATTAGTTGGTTACCATTTCTTTTTATTCTTATTTTGTATGAATTATAAATAAATATCTTATGAAATGTCCACATCCAATGTATCTTTATATGCTAATATTGATCATGTTTTCTAAAGTAAATTGGCAATATTATATGAAACGATAAGAAGTAACGTATTTAATTAGTAACATCAAATCACCTCACTATGTTTATCCAAGGTGCGATTATAACTGTTGTGCCAATGTAAAGCGATACGTACTATTATAGTCACCAATTTTACCATTTGAGTCAACCTTTAGATCTATGTGTCACTGACTAAGCTGTGTGCACTAGTTAACTAAACCAATGCGTTTAAGCCGGTTTAAGCAATCAATAAATTGCTACTTCTATCGTTCTGCGTTTCACACTATTGCGTTATTTAAGTCATATTTGGAATTTACAGATTTGTATGTGTTTGATTGCAATGTTTTATTCAATTTTAATGACATTTCTGGAAGCTTCAAGATTTTATTCACGTAAATCTTGAATTGAACAATTTAAAAAAATGTTTGTAAAAGAGGAGATAAAATTGCACAAGACTTTCTTCCACTGGCTAATGTTCTTTTAAATCTTATTTGTCTGCACATAAATAAAACAAAGGCTCTTTACCAAACAGATTTAAAATAGGTGAGTTATCCTTACACTAATTGTACACACTTAATGTTGTATATCACTTTGATTGTTTTTACTACGCTCATGCTCACACGCAGGTTTACTTGTTTACAGAACTGTTCTTGCCATATATGAAAATACACAATTTATTATGCAAATTGACATCGATAATGCGACAAACGACCGTGAAAATTCGATTCTTGGTCATGAACATGCAACGATTTAACATGCGACGTTTGACGAGAAAAATGCGACGATTTACCATAAACATTCTATAATTCAACAATATGTGCAACTTTTGACGATGATAAAAAACCGCAAACGGTTAACAGAACATACGGAGGTCGAAATGTAAATATTTGTTTGCGCGTCCAAGATGCTTATTTCAATCCAAGCCACAATCGTAATCTTTTCTTAAGTATATTCGCTTACAAAGTAAGGTTTCCTTTCCCGGCAGTAATGAAAAGGGTTAACAGTTTAACCAAGCGTTGTCGAAATTAAATCATACAAAGATGGAGCCTTACTGTTATGTTTTTATAATTTATCATCTGAAGTCTGACCATACTTGTACCTTAGAGACATTGACACACATTTGAAATCGTTGTTGGTGTAAATAAAGTTCTCTTGGGTAGTTCTGTACAGATGCGTCTGAAAGTAAATGGTAAATACCTGTTTATTTGCGGCTATAAAGAATACTTCATAATGACCTAGCGTTTTATGTGTCTCAAAGAGCAAACGATTTAATCATCTAAATCAAACGTATATGCCAGAATGGGTACACAGCCTTTTATATTTCAATTAGTTTGAATTTTGTCTTTTGTCAGGTAATTCAGGTTGCTGCATTTTTGCACCCGCTTACCGTGTCAGATATATTGATATGGGAATCCATGGGCCATCAAAACTGTGTTCAAACAATATGAAATAGTGCTGGTACGATGACTTGATATCCGATATAAAACCGTACTAAGTGCTGTATAATTCAAGGTTGAATGCTATGTTGGAATTATATATTGAAACATAAATAATGCACGTCTAATTCAATGCTGTTTATCTGCGATGTTCATCAAAGTGATGAAGCAAGTATCGTGTGTAAACTAAATAAAATGTCGACATACTTCAGATATTGTATAAATCTCCAATAAAAATACAGTGTGATTACATTTACCTTGTTAACATACCAAGCCATATGATTGGAAAGAACAAAATTGAATACACAAGGGGGTGGCAACGTGATGGTCACGTTGGATGAGTCGTTATGTTCACACTCATGTCTACTTGTTTACACTACTGGTCTTGCAATATATGAAAATACACAATATATTATGAACGTTGACATAGATAATTCGACTAACGACCATGAAAATTCGATTCTTGGTCATGAACATGAAACGATTAACATGCGACGTTTGACGACGAAAATGCATCGATTTACCATGAAAATGCGATTATTCAACAATACGTGCGACATTTGACAATGATAACACGGCGATGTTTTGCGATACGGTGATACTTGTTTCCGAACATTTAAAACAAAGCCTTAAAATATCATATGTAATATGTAGCTGCGTTATTATTATACCTGATACTTACGAATGAGGACCAAAGAAGACTGTCACATATCTTTATGAAAATATGTTAAATCGTATGTAGACTTATACAGGTGTCGTTTATATTCTGAGCCTGGTACGAAGCAAGATACGGAGGTCGAAATATAAACAATTGTTTGCGCGTCCACGATACTTCTTTTACAATCCAGGCCCCAATCGTAACCTATTATAAAGTATATTAGCTCATAAAGTACGGTTTCCCTTCGCGGCAGTAATGATAATGGTTAACAGTTAAACCAAGCGCTGTCGAAATTAAATCATACAAAGATGGAGCCTTACTGTTATGTTTTCATCTTTTATAATCTGAAGTCTGACCATACTTGTACCCAGGAAATAATCTAGAATTTACTATCTATGGGTCCCTGAACTCGCAGATTTAAGACCAATGAGTCCCAGACCAAATTTAATGAGTCCACCTTGAAAAAGAATGGGTCCCTCATTTTGAAAGATACCAAGTAGCGAAGAAAATGAGTCTAAATCACATGCACTAGCTCAATAACTATATTTTACATTAAACTTTTAATAATTTCAAAGACATGTTGACACCAACAACAAAAAAACAAATTCAGGGTTATCTCTATCTTGTTTGCCTTCACATAGGCTATAACATTATCTGTTACCTGAATGTAACCTGTTACAACATTTCAACTTGATTCAAATCGATGATAATATTATTGTTAACAACCGAATTGCGAGCTTGATAATATTATTGTAAACGTCCGAATTCCGAGCCGTTGACCTGCCGTTATTAAAGTTTAGAGTTGTTTGTTTTAACACATTATTTCGGACAGGGCTCGAATTTAACTTTTCTTTCTAATAGCAAAACATTGCGAGCAGCTTAAATACCAGCTCGCAAAATAAAAAACATTCTCGCAAATTTTGCTGGAAACATAAATAAAAGCAAGTTTGGATATTAGTTCAGTACTGTTAAAACTAAATAAAATATGAAATCAACCACAAGCTTTGGTGTTATATATGAAGTTCTTTTTCCCACTTTTTCACTGTTTTCATGAAAGAATTTAATTTCCGTTTTTTTTCTCTCAAATCAACGGTTAACTTTGCTTTATATTTCGTATTGTTATTTCAATCTGTGGGCAAAAAGAAACTAGTTATTTTTCGCATCGACGACATGACTGTTCATGTTTTTTGTCTTTTTATAGTGAACATGTGTGGATAATCTACTGTTTCATGTTCTTTGTACCAATAACATCCGCATATATGTACTATAAGTATACCAGTCTACATACAAGGTGCGAGCTTCCGCATATGGGTATTCGGACGTTCTATTAATTGACCTGCGGTTTAGCATTCACAACCTCGAGCGCAATATAACTCTCTTTTTCACTATTTCTTCACTCGCAAAAAAGTAAAGTGGCTTAAAACTTAACTCGCAATCGGTATTTTTCACTCGCATTTTGCGAGTGTGCGAGTGTTTATTTCGAGCCCTGATTTCGTAGGCATTTTTTTCTGTATTATTTATGACTAAGTTATAAAAGTTAAAGCAGGTTTTCATCCGGGGACTAGAAAATATCAAAACACACTCTATTTGAAAGGTCGATTCTAATTGGTTCGTATTATACAGCAGCGGCTCGACTAGGGCCAATCAAAAGACTTGTTGCAGTCTTCAAGCTTCATTCGGTTAAACTCAGCGTTCATCTCTACACTTTTGACTCATACCCAAGATGGTTCTTACTTGTCGTGATTCGCGTATGTATTAACGGATTCGTTTCAGCAATGCGTCCGAGTGGACGCACATATTTAAAAACTATGCGTCTATTTCGAAATTTGTGCGTCATAGACGCGGGACGCGCATGTAGATTATTCCCTGCTTGTACCTCAATTACATTGACATACATTTGATATCGTTGTAGCTTTATATGAGTACTCGTCGATATTTCTGTCTTTTACGGTATATTTCTATTTGCATAGACTATTGACTGATGTTTAATATTTTGTCAATACAGTTCTTTGTTTTAAGTGTTAACGGAACTATCGATTTAGTCAAGTACATTCCTTTTGAACAATCAACAGTCAGTGACTTTTCCTATTATGGTTGGTGCTTAAATATGCGAAAAATAAATTTTGTCAAATGCTAAGCAACATTTTCGAAAAAAGTGCTACCAAAATATATGTCAGTAAGCATTGCAAGAGGGAATAATAAAGGGACGCGATGAACGTTTGTGCCAAGTTATTTTAATCCTTCAATGCATGGTCTAGTCATTGTTTACAATAAAGAGCTGAATTTAACCTTTGAGGTTACACACAGTATCGTTTAGGTGAATACATGGTCCAAGATATTTCGAAATCTTTAATATGAATAGCCAAGTTATAGAGCGCTCAGCCCCTGTTTTGAAACTGGAGTAGATAATTTCAAAGTTTTGATTCAACGTTTGATCTTAACTTTGGAAGTAACCACAAGACACTAGATATTAATATGTTTACCAATATAATTCCGTTTTATATTGGGAAAAGTGTGCCACGTTATTTTGAAAATTATAGTACATGCACAGAAAAGTTTCGAGGTTGAAGGGAAGACCGAGAGACAAACGGATTAATTTTAAAGAATTATTTCCAATATAGCCTTGTAAAACAGTACATGCCAGTTATATGTGACGTATCTAGTATTGGGGTATAATATTTTATATTGTTGTACAATGAAATTTAGAGTAAACGATGTTTTTTTCGAGACTGAGACTACAAGGGAGACAAACAAATACTGTATCATAAATAATTCGATCCAAATGATGTCCCTTTGAGTTTGAAACTACAATACATACCGATATCCCTCCGAGTATGTACAAAAATCAGAACATGTGTGCGATTTGATACTACGAGAATATGACGACTTTGCTGCAATAAGGAACTGTAGCAATTATTTCTTCGATACGATAATAAGCGAAAACACTTACCAATCTAGACGCGCTGTGTTGAATGCATTCTCTAGATTGACAACCTTTAATAGCAACCGCAAATAATGAACAAGGCCGTTAATACAACAGTTTCATCCCTGTTCATTTCAGTCGGCACGTGGTAAGTTGACCCTGACTTTGCGTGACTTCCTCGTGCTTTTTTTACTTGGTTTCAACATTAACGCATGTTCCATGAAAACGTATTTTAAAACCACATGCTGTATTGAATGGACATGAAAATTCAAGTTCGAACACCCCTATTTTGAGTGTCATATTGACATTGGGTTGGCTAAGGCTTTCTGACTATTATTATTATGAATGAGCAAACCAGTTTTGCAAATTTCATAAAAACAAAATACTTGTCAGCTGCACAAACTTAAAATAAAAATATATCGGACCCAGTGTACGTCTAAATTACAATGTTAAGTTCACTAACAATTTATATGCATGAATAATGAGAATAATTAACTAACAATAGGTAAATGATACCGACTGAATTATTAAATTAGCGGTTAAACCAGGTAACAATTGAACACAATGTATAAAACGTTTGTCAAACTATTTAAATGTATACTTATTTTTCAACATAAACTTTGGTTTTGGTTCATTATTAATGGGCTTCCTGTTTGATCACTACTATTAGTGTATCTGCGAGATTTTCTATTTCTAAAAAAATCGCTCTCATCTAAGTGTAATTGGAGCGTTTCCCAACAGGGTCAACACCGGTTACCCTGGGAATGAGGTATCAAATAGCTTAGATCTATACAAGATTGTATAACAAACATATTTTGCCCCCAAGAACACTAGGCCAATGGGTCAAATAGCTTTGATATGTATCATTGTATTGTATTGTATGTATTGCATCACTAGATAATTTATTAAGATCGTGTCACTTGGGCAAATGTTTTACCTGCCTCAGGGGTCCCCTTTAAACGTGATACACAAGCGCGATGGGTGTTTTGTAAATGAAGATATTAAATTAGGTTTTAAATGTACATTTAACAGGATATTTTGGTGGTGTTTGTTTTAATAGAATTGGAGCGGATATTGGCTCTTCAAACCGTATACATGTAATTTGATTATAAACGAATACATTTCGGAGCTATATAACGTTAAAGGCCTACTTGTCTTCAAGATGCAGATATTTATCATGCTTTCATAGTTTGAACCTCGAAAAAATAATGCAAGGGCGGACATTTACTTCATATGACACGCATATAGCCACGGGGTGATGATGGGGAGAACACGGAACTTGTGTTCCAAAATTGGTGTATAAATAGAGAATACTATGTTAGTGTGATTGTGTACTTAAATTTATCCCACGAGTGAAGAAAGGTTTACATGGCGAGGCTTGCCGAGCCTTGTAAGCCTTTCTGAGACGAGTGGGATAAATTTAAGTACACAATCACGCTAACATAGTATTCTATTTATCCTACAATATTAATTTTTTTATTTAATTAATCCCTGATACAATAAAAATAGTAGACTTTAATTTATAAAATAAAAGCAAAAACACATTAAAATAGCTGAATCTAACATTGCGTAGTAATATTATTTGTGATCTTTCCCGTTTACGGAACTCGAAATAGTCCTTAAGAATTCCACGCAAAAGAAGAGAAACGAGACAAAATATCGCTATACGCCTCGATTCAAATTTAATCAGCGTTCCAAATGTTACACATTCATGTAGAACACAGACGGTTGTGTTCAAACTACAATAATGGTTTCATCACTGTAAAATACCGAAAACAAAAATGGCTGCCCTTTTGAAATTTACAAAAGGTTAGAAACCTACGTGAAGTTGTGTAGATCTTATATCTTTATTTTCGTAAAGTTTAATTTGCATTTCTTCATCGCCATCCATCTTTTCCATTTTAACGCACTGGATGCAAGCAGGCAATTCTTTGTGAATAGACATTCTTTGATTGACTGACAAAGGAACGACTTATTCATTAAAGAAATTACCCTTTTAACTCAACATCGATTTCCTTCGAACAGTTAAAGAAAAATTCACTGATACTTTTCTTAAATTAAATCAATCAATTGTTCCACAAAACATCGCGTTATTCGAGTACATTCGACATTTTAACGAAATCAAAAATGCAATCTCACCAGTTTCATTCCAGTTCTATATCCCACCACTATTATTCACATTCATAGTATGATAACCATCGTAAACACACACAATAATCGTTCGATGCTTAAAAAATATTGAATTGTTAAATAAAAACACTCCAAGTCCGAATTTATGTTGTCCTTAAATCCAAAGCGTCTAGCTAGTTTCGTCATTTAAATTACGTCACACAAGATACGTCATAAATTGCGTTATCAATTGAATGAAAATAAAAGTACGGAAAGCTGGTTCTTCATGAATTTTAGTGAAGAACCAAAATAGTATTATAGTATGACTAAAAACCTGTGCCAATCTATAATTTAGTATATAAGTAAGATATATATTATAGACGTTAATACACGGCTGAGCCGGGCCGGGCAGTGATAATCGGCCCCAGGTCGCAAACCAGGGTTATGCCCCCTGCGGGCCGATTATCACTGCTCGGCCCATCTCAGCCGTGTATTATCCTCTAAATAATCCATCGTTAACACACACACACTCGTTAACTCGTTAAACGACTGCGTACCCAATGACCTGAATGACGCAATCAGGGACGAAAGGCCAAAAAAGTAGTCCCTATGTTCTAAAATAACTGTGGAATAAACCTTATCTAAAAATAACCGTGGAGAAAACCTTATCTTTTCTTTATGAGTCGTATTTGTTCTATAAAATCATTTAGCTGTAGGATAAATTGATCATGTTTATTGATTCAAAAGCACATGTGGCTAATAAATTGAGACATTCGATTCCGTTATTAAGTAGAACAGTTAACTGCTGTATTTGACGAGAGTAGGGGTGGGAATGATGGTGTGGGGGGAGGGGGAGGGGGTAAAGAACATCATATCCACTACACAACCCTAGTGGAATATATTGGAAAGATTAGCCAGACATTTTTTAAATAATCCATCTTGCACCTATGTTTATTGCGTGAAAAATAAACATTTGTTTGTACGTTCATTCGTTTAAATGGTTTTATGTTACAATCGGATATACGGCTTACACATTCAACAAAGAAAAGAACAACCATAAAAGCGAATTTTTTAAACAATAAAGCATTCTTTGATATATATATGCATGTGTCATACATATTAAGTGCAAATGTATTCGTTATCAATTGCACACATTCGTCATTTGAAAAAGGCACTTAAGGTTTTTGCGTATATTTCCTAGTTTTGCTGTTTTTTCGGATGATCGTGATCTGAAAGCATTCGCATATTCAACGTTTTCTTAAGTGAAATTGCGGTTATACCACAGAAATGAAATAGAAAATGGTTCCGCACAAAACTCTGTGTGGCCGTTTATCTCTCTGTCATAAAATATTCAAAAACAATCCATGCACATTTCAATTACTCAAACTTGCTTACATCGTTACGTATGATATAAAATTATGAAATTGTGGGTATCATAAGTTAGCCATTTTTAACAACATACATTTTAACTAGAAATTTATGATATGATTGTTACAGCTTGCAGTGATGCTTCGCATGATTATTAGGATCTAGTGTGACTAGCTCTCGTTTGTATGCTTTTACATAGCTTTCGTTCTAGGAAAACTGGGCTTAATGCTATGCGTAAAATGGCATCCCATATAGCAGTACGCACAGGCTAACTAGAGTCGACACTGTCCGCCTACACTGGATTTTCATTTAGAATATAACTCCATAAAGTTCATAAAATCGAAAAGTGTCGTCCCTGATTACGCTGTGCGTACTGCAGTTTACAGTTTACTAACATGCATTACGCCCAGATTTCCACTAACAAGATTCAGATAATGTAGATTTGGACTGGTCACATTTACACTGGTGAAGCACGTTCAAATGCTGTAATGATGACCTGTATACATTTGAGGAAACCCATCTTGTCCGATTGTCCGATTGCACAAACAACGCTTACCCCTTTGATATTAATACCGCAGTGTCCGTGAAAACTATATTTAAAACGGTATGAAATTTCGAAACTCCGCCAAGGACGGTCCCAAGCCCGCGCTGAAAAAGGGGGAGGTTTGGTCGTATAGATAGATATTCTACCCTGTTAAAACCTTATTGCTTAAGAAACGTCAAACAGAATAATATCCTACATCACAGACGAAGGTGTCCAGCTGGAGGACATATGACGCTCGACGGTGAAAGCCAGTGTCAACTGGAAACCATCAGGCCAAAGACAATTATCTCCACCAGGACCACAACCACAATCGGCACATGGATGAACAAAAAAGGGGAGAGATTCGCCGACCTGTACGCCACAAGTAACCTGGTCATCAGAGGAAGTGTTTTCCATAACAGATGGATACACAAGGAAACTTTAGTGTCACCAGACCTGTCAACGGAGAACCAAATCAAACTTGACGCAAGGAAGTTGTGTCGCTCTCTTCAAGATGTATATGGCAAGCGAGGAGCAAACATGAGCCGCAAAAGTGAAAGCACAATAAGAGTACACCGAAGCAAACAGGAGCATCAAGCGAAGTATTAGAGCAGACAAGCGGAACTGCCTAGAGACGCTTGCAACAGGAACGGAAGAGGAATCCTATTATAACAGAACTTAAGACCAAGAGATTAGCAAGAACGTTTGCCAAGCCAAAGAGGCCAGTAAAGGACAAACATGGAGGAGTAATTACAGATGACTAAGGGCAGAAGAAGTAAGAGGCGAATAAAGCACTTACAGGAGCTACTAAACAGACCAGCTCCTACGAACCCACCGGATATTCCTCCAGCTACAAGCGATCTGCCAAAACAAGTGCTGCACTCCCACGAAGGAGCGCCATCAAGTAATTGAAGAACGGTAAATCTGCAGGACCTGACAGCATACCCGCAGAAGCGCTTAAGCCTGACGTGAACACCAGCGTGGGGCTATTGTCCCCGCTCTACAGCAAGATACTGGAAGATGAAATTCCTACGACG
This sequence comes from Dreissena polymorpha, assembly GCF_020536995.1. Classification (NCBI taxonomy): domain Eukaryota; kingdom Metazoa; phylum Mollusca; class Bivalvia; order Myida; family Dreissenidae; genus Dreissena; species Dreissena polymorpha. Next base: position 1,765,749 of record NW_026273315.1, on the reverse strand, counting down.
TGGAAAGAGGGTTACCTCATCAAGCTCCCCAAGAAAGGCGTATATACAAAGCTATACAATTCTTGTGTTGTACCAGTAATTACATATGCTTCGTCCGTGTGGGGTGTTCGAACCTTTTCATGTATAAATGCTATTCACCAAAGAGTATGAGGTTCTACCTTGGTACTGGAAAATATACACCCAATGTTGCGGTGCAAGGTGATATGGGCTTGAAACCAATTATTATAGATCAGTGGAAGTCTGTTTTTAACCATTGGCATAGATGTTTATTGTATTATGATAGTAGGACAAATAAGACAATATTTAACTGGTCAGTAGATAAAGGGAATGCTAGATGTAAAATTGGCCTTTCATTGTAAAAGATAAGCTATGTTCTATGGATTTGAATATGTATTTAATGCTACCTTTTGATAAAAAATAAGATGTTAAATGATGTATGTACAGCACTAATGAATAGTCATATTGCTCAGTGGCAAACTGATTTGAATAGAGACTCGGGTGTAAATGGCTCAAACCATAATAAACTCAGAATATATAGATTATTTTAGAATAGAAATGATACGGAGCTTTATTGTAAACTACAAATGCCGTTCTGTCATAGGTCTGCATTGTCTAAATTTAGATGTGGTGTAGCATTACTTAGAATTGAAACAGGTCGTTACATTAACTTACCAGTGTCTGAAAGAACAAGTGCTTTTTGTAAGGACTTAGTAGAGACGGAGATGCATGTTTAACTTGTATGTCCTTTATGTATCAAATACGAAATGTTATTTACCAGAAAGCACAGTTTTTAGACTCTGATTTTCAAGATATTAATGATAATGCTAAATTTGTATTCATGTTTACTCACCCAGACATTGTTAGGGTCCTCGCAAAAACCTGCTGTGATATATTGAGAAATAACACGTTATATAGTTAAAATTTTAGTGGGTAGATATTTTAATAATGATAAGATATTTGCTGTAAATATATATTTTACATGTATATAAAACATGGTCACTGTTTGATTTCTAGATTTAAAATAGATGGGGCAAAAATTGACTTGACATACTTGTTTAAATAACAAGTTTTAGTGTTACTGTTATATTTTTATTAGCTATACTATAAATTAGTTGTTGCGGTTTTATCAAACCAATATATCTAAAGATTTCAAGATGCTCTGCTAGATTGTTGAACACTGGCTATGTTTCTTAGCATAATCTTACTTTCAACTGTTATGATGTGTGGTTTAGTATGTTTTAATGTTTTATAGTCTCTTATAATTCTTATAGAATGGCTGTATACATGTATCTGTAAATATGTGTATATGGATGAGACTGGAATAAATTAAATATATATACAAGTCGCATGTTGCATATTTCGGACGTTGCTACCCAAGTTAATTGTCGACATAATATAATGTTCGCATACAGTTATGCAGCTGTCGTTTACATAATGATGCGCTGTTTTATGTCTGGCATACCTGCCAACCCCTGATTGAAATAACTCTAAAACTTAACAAGCCCAAGCAATGTTGATGCTCTGTCAAATTAGCAGAATATGTACAGCTAATAGCAATATTTATGTAACTCTGACTGATGTCTTGCTAGTTACAGTGATGTGTGTTCACCCGATTCTCACATAAATGATCCCAGTTGACCACACCAAAATTGAATATAAGTTTGTAAAAAAATAAATTGCTGGTAATTACAATCCATCAATGTGATTGTTATAATTATTTTATTTTTTATATATATTTTTTAAACTTCAAATACATAAGTTAACCTGATCCAGTGTAGAAAATATAACATATTGCATAATTAAATTATATGTTGCCTTGAATTTGTTTTAAAAACAGCAAAATATGTTAAATTGATTATTTAAGACTTTCCTTATTTTCCCCAAAATCCAGCGTTTCGCGTAATTTTTCCCCCAAAATCCAGCATTTCGCGCGATTATTTTTCCCATCAAAAAAGGCCAGGCATTTCCCCCAAAATAAGATTTAAAAAAGCATGGTTTCTGCATTGTAAGCCAGGTGTTTAATTACCCCTTTTTAACACATGCTATACCCTGTTTCCCATGTAATACTACCATTACATATTTTTTTATATTACACGTGTGTAATTCAGCATTTTAAAGACTTTTCATTGGCTGAGTTTTCGTTTACTGACCAATCACCAGTGCCCCAGATAAGCTGCGTATCTGCGTCTTTCACCTTATTAAAATGCTTAAAAACGCAAAGAAATACAATATCAAGCGTATTGAAAGAGCAACTAATTTGACTTTTACGCAAATTAGTCAAATTTGATGCGTACCATTCAATAGCTTCGATCAAAAATGCTTTGCTCATTTTCTGTATTTTATCTTTGAAATTATAATCGTAACGCGGCGATGCTTTCATTTAGCAAGCACCTGGATGATGAAGCAGGATAACAGTCAAAGTTATTCAAACGCTCTGATGACTATATTTCATAATTAAAGAAGAGAGATTTACGACGACATACATGCGTTTTCAATCTGACATAATCTGTCGCTCATTGTGCATGTATTTGTAAATCGTCTGTACTTTCAGTTTCTGTTACGATGACAAATAAAAATGTCTAAGAGAGATTGAAAGACGCACGCGATTGTTGCACCAAAATATCAGTCGATCGCAAACTATTCAAGGATGAAAGATGTTATGAAACATCAGTTATTTTAATTTAATTATGATAGTTGACAGTTTTATTGAATCAAAACAAGTGGGCAGCTTCGACAGAAATAAAGCAGCATAAATTTAAAGGCATGTATTTTTTTAAAACTCATTTTGCCCTTAATCAAGAATGAAATCATCCTATTTTTCAAAATCAATGGGTGAAAACCCTATTTCCCAAATAATTATCTGGAGCACTGATCGCATTTTTTTATTTTGCTTAAATGACGTTCCAATGTCAAATGTTGTCACGAAATGTAAACAGCATTTGGGCTTTATCATTATGTTTGCGTAAATATTTATACAATTTGCTCATTGAAAGCATGATTTAAAAAAAGATCTGACACTCGTTGTCATATCATTCCATATATTATTAAACTCTTCCAGGAAATTCGTTAGTAAGCTCGCTAAAGGCTCGCTTACGAATAAAAGTCCTGAACTTGTTTAATAAAATATGGTATGATATGACAACTCGTGCCAGATCCTATATATCTTATGATTGTTGATGAAAAATAAAACACAAGCACAATCACACTTTCGATCATTTTAATTATAAAAAAATATGTTCTATTGTTGTTTGTTATATTTAAATTGAAAGCGAAGTGCTAAGAAATTGCTTAGGGTGTATATACCATACACCATACACCATTAGTTAGTAGTTAGACTTACTAACAGTGCGCTATCTTATGGTGTGAAATTACTGATGCAGTTTTGTCCAGAAAAATTGAGAAGCCAGTTATGTCTTCAAAGTAGCCGGCTACGGAGCAATAAAACGTTTGTATTTGCACCATTTAAATCATATTTTTGAGATGGTAGCCGCCATCTAGATTGAATGTAACCGGTGAAATAGCCGGCTGCAGGTGCTTTCGGATTACATTTTCCTTGTTTTGTTTATGAACCTCAAATTTATGTAAAAACAAGAAACTTGGTCAGGTAATTTGTTATAATTATTTATCCTGTCACATGCCTTTAAATCAGCCCGATAACCAGGTAACCTAATATTCCAAAAGATATAAGGCTAGATGACCAAGTAACATAGTATCTCTGTTTTACTGTGAAATGACGTCTTTTTTTGAGAAATGACGTCATTATTGAAGCAAAACTCTCCAGTTAAACTCTTTTTACAATATAAATGAACAGTGAAAGTAGCGTTAAATATAACGAACATTTGTGACAGGATAAATTAAATAGAATAATAGATCGGTGACGTTGATGGGGAATGATTATCTAGCTCGTCGGAGGATCTTATCGGGTTCGCCTTCGACGTACAGTTTTTACCGACCGGCTTGAGTGTAAGCCAATCAGAAGACGCCTAATATCTGTTGCATTTAGAGATATTGGACATTAAACATAATTATCCCCATGCTTGTTCAAAATCGTGGGGATATTGTGGTTATCTCCGCCGCCCGTCTGTCCGTCTGTCTGTCCGTCCGTCTGTCTGTCCGTCCTGGCCACTATCTCCTCCTACACTATAAGCACTAGAACCTTGAAAAATTACACACATGATTGCTATGAGCCCTGCACTATTTGATATTTTGATATGACCTCTGGGTCAAAAGTTATGGGGGTTGGGGCGGGGCGGGGTCAATGATTTTCACTCATTGTTATGTCATTTTACATTTACTTCTTTATTTCTGCACTGATTTACTTCAAATTGATACTGAACCTCTCTTATGACAATACGGTCAATCTCAACTATGCATGGCCCCATTACCAACCCTGGGGCACCCCGCCCACATTGACCACACCCACCCAAAATTGCGTTTTACTTTAATTTCTTCGTTTCTACACCGATTCACTTCAAATTGATACTGAAATTCTCTTATGACAATACGGTCAATCTCAACTATGCATGACAATATGGTCAATCTCAACTATGCATGGCCCCATTACCAACCCTGAGGCGCCCCACCCACATAGGCCACACCCACCCAAAATTGCCTTTTACTATAACTTCTTAATTTCTACACCGATTCACTTATAATTGATACTGAACTTCTCTTATGACAATACGGTCAATATCAACTATGCATGGCCCAATTACCAACCCTGGGGTGCCCCACCCAAAATAGGCCACACCCACACAAAATTGCCTTTTGCTATAATTTCTTCATTTTAAACCGATTCACTTCTAATTGATACTGAACTATTCTTCTGACAATACGGTAAATGTCAACTATGCATGACAATATGGTCAATCCCAACTATGCATGGCCCAATTACCAACCCTGGAGAGCCCCGCCCACATAGGCCACACCCACCCAAAATTGCCTTTTACTTAACCTCTTCATTTCTACACTGATTCACTTCTAATTGATACTGAACTTCACTTATGACAAAACGGTCAATCTCAACTGTGCATGGCCCCATAACCAACCCTGGGGCGCCCCTGGGTCAAACTTGCGGCGTGGGGATACGCGTCGGCCTCTGCCGCGCCATTTCTAGTTGTCATTATTATTATTTATACCAAATTATAAATGAGACTATCGTCCGCTAAATCATAGATATTGTGCATATTTACTGAAAATTATTATTATTATTAATTATACCAAATTATGCGACTTTCGACAGCTACCTCATAGATATTGTGCGTATTTATTGACCTGGCGTGGCGGAATTAACCTCTGACTTATATAATGGTTATCACAAAAGATGACCAATTTTTGGAGTTAATTGTATATTTTAAATCCCGCAATTGTTTGTTAACTGTTTGGTTACCGTTTGGTTACCGTACAGTAATGCGCTGGGCCGTGATAACTCCGCCCCGCACGGTCAATAAATGCTCACAATATGCTTTATAATTTTAACTTTATAAAAGGTAACCTTGAATCTTCTTCAAATTGGTATATAAACTATTTCAATGCATTAAATCCTTCAAACTTCTTCTTTTTTCAATCTGGATATTTTTATTCATTTTGTCCTCAATTAAAAAAGAGATTGTAAGCATTTATGAATATATTTGAAGGAAAAGGGGCTCAAGAGACGATTGTTTTGGATTGGCTGTTCAGAAAATGTGTACGTCGTGGTACAAACATGCACGTCGAATTACAAATTGTACTTTGACGTACAAATATATACTTCAAAGTGTATTTTATATTTGTTGGGCGAAGTACAATTTTTGTTCTTCGACGTATATATTGTACGTCGACGTACATTTCTCTTTTTACTTTGAAGGTCTTGTTGACTGTCGACCCAAATGGTACACAATATAGAGATTGACCGGGAAAGACAGTGCGAAGACACCCCCGGAACGAAAGCAGTATTTCGGTTCCAGGATGGGAAGGTAGCGAGGCGTCACTCCTGAATGTGGCTTCCTGTGAACAAGCGAACGCTTTGTTCTCAGGGAACGGTGCAAAGCCCGTTTAAGCACAGATGGGGGAAAACACAATTTTGGTGAGGAGGATTATAAACATACTAACGAAACATTCCCAATCCATGCTTGAATTTAGCATTCGTTTTGCATTTTTTCGCCATTTACAGGCGACTTTTCACCCAAGAAGAACAGCATTGCAGTCCGCGCACCGGGGAATGGCCTGGTAAATGCAAATTTATTTATTAAAACCCAAGCCATTTTTGCGGTCAAGACCCGAGGCTATTTCAGCATAATTAAATTGTAAGCCATTATTATGGTCAAACCTCAAGATATTTCAGGTTTATTAAAATCCAAGCCAGTTTGGTGGTCAAAATCCTGAGCTATTTAAGCATAATTAAATCCAAGCCAGATTGGCGGTCAAGACCCCAAGCTATTTCAGCACATTAAAAATTCCATGCAACTTTGGTGATCAAGATCCCAATCGATTTCAGCATTATTAAAACCCAAGCTATTTCGGCAAAATCAAAATCCAAGCAAGATTGGTGGTCAAGACACTAAGCTATTTCACCATAATTAAAATCCAAGCCAGACTGGCGGCCAAGACCTAAGCTATTTCAGCATAATTTAAATCCAAGCCAGTTTGGTGGTCAAGATCCTAAGATATTTCAGTATTTTTAGCTCGACTATTATATATGAAATATATATAGTAGAGCTATCCTACTCACGTCGGCGTTTCTTTTTCCGTTAGCGTGCAAATGTTAAAGTTATTGTACTACCCCGATTATTTTCATTGTCCCTTGACATATTGCTTTCATATTTTGCATACTTGTTTACCAACATGACCCCAACCTATAAACAAGAGCAGACAGCTCTATCAAGCATTTTTTCATAATTATGGCCCCTTCTCCACTTAGAATATGCAGCAAATGTTAAAGTTTGCGTAATACCCCGAAAATTGTCCATGTACCTTGACATATTACTTTCATATTTTGCATACTTCTTTACCAACATGGTCCCAATCTATAAACAAGAGCAGACAACTGTATCAAGCAGTTTGACAGAATTATGGCCCCTATTATACTAAGATAATTGAACATTTTGCTTAAATTGCCATAACTTCTTTATTTATGATCACATTTGATTCATACTTTGACAAAACAACACTTACCTGACATACCACAATACACACCACCCAAACCATACCCCTTGCCCCACCCCAGAATCCCCCCCCCCCCCAAAAAAAAAAGTTTTTTTTTCTTATTTTTTTAACATTATCTACTAGATGACCACACACCCACATTATACCCCCCCCCCTTTTCATGACGGCTTACATTATACTGCCAAGCACTCGAATAGTCATCTGACAGCTCTTGTTAAAACCCTAGCCATTTTGGCGCTTAAGACCCCAGGCTTTTTTAGCATAATTAAAATCTAAGCCATTTTTGTGGTCAAGACTCCAAGGTATTTCAGGCTTTTTAAAATCTAGTTTGATGGCAAGATTCTGAGCTATTTTAGCATAATTAAATCCAAGCCAGATTGGTGGCTAAGAATTGAAGACCCCGAGCTATTTTAGCATAATAAAAATCCAAAGCCAGTTCAGTGGTCAAGATCCTAAGCTATTTCGGTACATATAAAAATCCAAGCCAGATTGGCAGTCGATACCCCAAGCTATTTCAGCATTTTTAACTCGACTATTAAATATGATATATATATATATATATATATATATATATATATATATATATATATATATATATATATATAGTGGAGCTATCCTACTCCACCCGGCGTCGGCGGTAGAGTTCCTGTCAGCGTTAGCTTGCAAATGTTAAAATTTGCGTCATACCCAAAATATTTCCTATGTCCCTTGACATATTGCTTTCATACGTTGCATACTTATTTACAAACATGACCCCCAATCTATAAACAACAACTCTATCAAGCATTTTGTGATAATTATGGCCCTTTTTCCACTTAGTATGTGCATATTATTGATAAATCTATGTTGAAGTTTGCGTACCACCCCTGATATTTTCATTGTCCCTTGACATATTGCTTTCATATTTTGAGTACTTGTTAACAAACATGACCCCAACCTTTAAACAAGAGCAGACAACTCTTAAGCATTTTGTGATAATTATGGCCCTTTTTCCACGTAGAATATGCATATTGTTGATAAATCTATGTTAAAGTTTGTGTACCACCCCAAATATTTTCAATGCCCCTTGACATATTGCTTTCATATTGTGCATACTTGTTTACCAACCTGACCCCAATCTATGAACAAGAGCAGACATCTCTATCAAGCATTTTGTGATAATTATGGCCCTTTTTCCACTTAAAAGTATGCATATTATTGATAAATCTATGTTAAAGTTTGCGTACCACCCCAAATATTTTCAATGTCCCTTGACATATTGCTTTCATATTTTGCAAACTTCTTTACCAACATAACCTCAATCTATAAACAAGAGCAGACATCTCTATCTAGCATTTTGTAATAATTATGACCCTTTTTCCACTTAGAATATGCATATTATTGATAAATCTATGTTAAAGTTTGCGTACCAACACAGATATTTTCAATGTCCCTTGACATATTGCTTTCATATTTTGCAAACTTCTTTACCAACATGACCCCAATCTCTAAAGAAAAGCAGAAATCTCTATCAAGCATTTTGTAATAATTATGGCCCTTTTTCCACTTAGAATATGCATATTATTGATAAATCTTTGTTAAAGTTTGCGTACCAACCCAAATATTTCCAATGTCCCTTGACATATTGCTTTCATATTAAAAAAGCTTCTTTACCAACATGACTCCTATCTATAAACAAGAGCAGACATCTCTATCAAGCATTTTGTAATAATTATGGCCCTTTTTTCCACTTAGAAAATACCTACTATTGATAGACATATGTTCAAGTTTGCGAATCAACCCAAATATTTTCAATGTCCCTTGACATATTGCTTTCATATTTTGCAAACTTCTTTACCAACATGACCCCAATCTATAAAGAAAAGCAGAAATCTCTATCAAGCATTTTGTAATAATTATGGCCTTTTTTCCACTTAGAATATGCATATTATTGATAGATCTATGTTCAAGTTTGCGAACCAACACAAATATTTTTAATGTCCCTTGACATATTGCTTTCATATTTTGAAAACTTCTTTACCAACATGACCGCAATCTATAAACAAGAGCAGACATCTCTCTCTATCAAGCATTTTGTAATAATTATGGCCCTTTTTCAACTTTGAATATATATAATATTGATAAATCTATGTTAAAGTTTGTGTACCACCCAAAATATGTTCAATATCCCTTGTTATATTGCTTTCATATTTTGCAAACTTCTTTACCAACATGACCCCAATCTATAAACAAGAGCAGACATCTCTATCAAGCATTTTGTAATAATGATGGCCCTTTTTCCACTTAACATAATGCTTTCTTATTTTGCAAACTTCTTTACCAACATGACCCCAATCTATAAACAAGAGCAGATATCTCTATCAAGCATTTAGTAATAATTATGGCCCTTTTTCCACTTAGAAAATGCATATTATTGATAAATCTATGTTACAGTTTGCGAACCAACCCAAATATTTTCAATGTCCCTTGATATATTGCTTTCATATTTTGCAAACTTCTTTACCAACATGACCCCAATCTATAAACAAGAGCAGACATCCCTATCAAGCATTTTGAAATGATGATGGCCCTTTTTTCACTTGACATATTGCTTTCATATGTTGCATGCTTCTTTACCAACATGACCCCAATTTATAAACAAGAGCAGACATCTCTATCAAGCATTTTGTAATAATTATGGCCCTTTTTCCACTTAGAATATGCATATTATTGATAAATCTATGTTTAAGTTTGTGTACCACCCCTAATATTTTCAATGTCCCTCGACATATTGCTTTCATACTTTGCATACTTCTTTACCAACATGATCCCAACCTATAAACAAGATCAGACAACTCTATCAAGAATTTTGTGATAATGATGGCCCTTTTTCCACTTAGAATATGCATATTATTGATAAATCTATGTTAAAGTTTGCGTACCACCCCAAATATTTTCAATGTCCCTTGACATATTGCTTTCATATATTGCATACTTGTTTACCAACATGACCCCAATCTATAAACAAGAGTATAAATCTCTATCAAGCAGTTTGTGATAATTATGGCCCTTTTTCCACTTATAATATCCATATTATTGATAAATCTATGATAAAGTTAACGTACCACCCCTTATATTGTCAATGTCCTTTGACATATCGCTTTCATATTTTGCAAACTTCTTTACCAACATGACCCCAATCTATAAACAAGAGCAGACATCTCTATCAAGCATTTTGTAATAATTATGGCCCTTTTTCCACTTAGAATATGCATATTATTGATAAATCTATGTTTAAGTTTGCGTACCAACCCAAATAGTTTCAATGTCCCTTGACATAATTGTAATAATGATGGCCTTTTCTATGCCCCCTTTCGAAGAAAAGGGGGCATATAGTGATCGGACTGTCCGTCTGTCTGTCTGTCTGTCTGTCCGTCTGTCTGTCTGTCTGTCTGTCTCTCTCTCTATCACACTTTGCGTTTAGGTTTCGAAAAATGCTCATAACTTATATGTCCCTTGAGATATAACCTTCATATTTGGTATGCATGTGTATATGGACAAGGCCTTTCCATACGCACACAATTTTTTACCCCTGTGACATTTTTTCGTACCCAATTTTTTATTCGTACCCATTTTTATCGTACCCAAATAGTTTTCCATACACTTATTTTTTCGTACCCTATTTTTTCGTACTCAAATTTGTTTTTGTACTCAAATTTTTTTTTCCTACCCACATTTTATGTTGTTCCCACATTTTTTGGCATATTTTTTTCGTACCCAAATATTATTTCGAACCCAATGTTTTTTCGCTCCATTTTTTTTTCGTACCCAATTTTTTTCGTACCATTTTTTTCATGCTCACATTTTTTTCGTACCCAATTTTTTCGTACCTAAATTTTTTTCGTACCCAATTTTTTTTAAAGAAATAAACGGATTTCAATTTGATTTTATCTCCCCACACATTTCATCCCGCGAAACCCTTACGGTGTCGGAAATCTAGTAATGTATACCATATAATTTCAGTTTTTTGACTGAAATATGTCTCCGACTGTCAAGGACGCACACGGACGGACAACCCAGGCATTAATACGGATGTTCCTAGACCCAATGCGGAAGCTACACGGACCATCCCGTGTTGGTCTCCTGGAGTCACAAGGACATCCCCGGACGTTCCAGGACTTACAAGGCGGCAATATGTTCACATGCCAGATCGTGGCCGGATATAATCCGTAATTATCCGGCATCTATATGGGACTGGGGCTTAATTCACGAACAAGAACGGTCCTAATTCTGAGACCAGTAGATATCCAGCATTTTCATGTAATGACTGAGACATATACAATAACCGTTTGGCAACGTTTAGACAAGTCACTTTCTATGCATTCAGTATCTTTAACACGAACTATTTTAATTTCAGGTTTTAATAAACAACTTCATTCTAAACTCGTTCAAAATGTTTCTAATTAACACATCCGCTTAATAAGGGTGACAAAATTGATGATCGTTTTGCGCGTTTACATAAGGAGTCAATGAAAATAAGTATATGTTAATCGTTCACGAAGTAAGTAAATATAAATATAAAAGGGACAAAAGCAGGTATGAGTTGTTGGAATTCCAAAACTATTGAAAGCAATAAATACGTTGATTGGAATTTATTATCTCAATAACATTGTTAAAACTAGTCGTGAATAATCATATTTAACAAATTATGTTGTATAAATCAACTAAAAAACAAGGATCTCCTTTTAAACGCTGCGGAATATCTGTCTCATTAGCGTTTGTAACCTGTTCAATTTTTAAAACACCGATCAATTTTGTATGGCTAAATAATTTAGAAATTCGATCACTTCGAACTTTGATAATAATTGGAATTCCAAATCAATATTGATTTGTTCTTTATAAATATCAAGTATGGGATTCCAACGTCGCAATTTGTCATAACTTAAAATATAAATGCGTTTTTTATATAAAAGACGCAGTCTTGGAACTTCAATTTAATAGACCCAACTGTCTGCAGTTCTACATCTTGAATCGTGTTCACTTTAAAATCTTTACTGAAGTGAATATTTAGTAATTGATGTGATCACACCAGGACAACTTTATTGAAGTAAGTGTGTTTGTTTGCTTTTCAATGTCGTAGAATTTTTATACGTTATGTTCAAATAGATCTTCTGCTTATATCATATATTGAAATTATGTAACATACTTTTGATTACTGCGCCTGAACTCTTTCAATCGATTGTTCTTATTAATTTCAATGATGCCTTAATATATATCCAACTATCTGACAATCGGCGCACTGATTGTTATCTCCGATTAATTCTTATGATTAAAATAATTAGTACAACAGTATATGAAACCAGCTTCTGACTACAAATAAAAACGTATATTTTTTCGTTGTTGCATTCGCAGACCGTAATGCACAATTCTGTTAGAGCCTTACCGAGGTTCGTAGGAGCGGGATGCCAGAGGGCGCTGAACAAGATTACAGAGCGGGCTGGACACTGTAAAAGGTACTTCATGCATTGTCTGAGTTTGGATTAGATAAAGTGAACATTTTCCTTCGAAAATGTATTGAATGTGAACATAATAAGCAAAGAATCAAACATATGTCTAACGATTGATCTTTACAACTTTTTAACTACTTAATACACCAATGATCATTATTGACAATTTGAAAGTCTTGAGTTGTAACTTCGTCGTCCATTACGGCACAAGGGTTATATATTTGCAAAACACTACATTGAACACGGTTATAGGTTTAGTTCACTGATTAGCCTGCCAGTTAAGGTAGAAGCGGTTGCAGAGCGCACCTGTCAAACGTACGGACAAGGAGTGAAATGGCACGAGCTACAGCGCCACGTGTTGTACATGGATTCCAAAGCCGGATATATCCATAGATGGAACGCAGAGACAAGTGAAAGCGACAAGCACATGTTCCGTACGTTCACATTTATTTTAAGTAATCAACTTCCTTCAAACCATATGCATACATAGGCAATCATCATATCGTATAACCCGGTTTATTTTCAACTGAATATTCCAGGCGGGAATTTCCATCATTCCTATCAGTATCTACATCGTTATCATCAAAACCACCGTTAGCCATCACAGCATTTTTACCATTGCCATTATCATCATCATTATTATACTAAGTGTCCAGCTCATTAATAATAATCTCTGCCTCTTAGCTCCTTTTTTTAACATACGACCTTCATTAAAATAAAAATAAAAATCTTAACATCAGTTGTTTGTATGTTATTAAATGTGCACGTTTTATGTTTTACTTATTATCTAATTGTATACATAGCTGTTTATAATCTACTCCGCTGTATTTTGATAAATTTAATTAACATTAATTGTACAGTAACTAAATTCACTTAATTCTATTCGATTCCTCGTAGTTTTAAGGGAAATATTATTGATTAAAAATTGTTAATTCACTATTTCAGTTTAAAATGCTGGTGCACAAAATATATATCACTGTTTCTTTTCTTTGTTCCTTAATTAATGTAGTAAATGAAACGTACGTCATTTATGTCGACTTCCTTATTTGGAAAATGACGTCATTATTTTGAAGTGGTAGGGTTACTATTCTCTGAAATTTTCACTTTATAATGGAGAGCATACTATAAATAGAGAATTTGCTGGTTTCAGTTGAAAATCATTTTTAAAAATCAACAATCTACCTCAGCCAACAACTATCTTCCATATATCGTATTTTTAAATAATAAAGTCATCATAGGAAATTCCCTTCCTAATATTACTGAGCTAAATGCATAGACAAGTCATAAACCGTGACGTATTGGATTTACATTTATTATCACTTCCGTAATTTTACCTTTTCATTTATTCATACAATTTTTTCCATAAGAGTGAAGGTAATCAATATCCATTTAGAATAAAAACACAATAACACAACCTTGTGGCGATATCGGCATTTTAATTATTCGCTGTCAGAAGAATACGAAATTTAAACCTATTGACACTAAACATACAACCAACAAAGCATAGCTTCCCGAGAGTCACAAACTTTATGAGATCTTGTCATGTCTCAATTTGATGTAGGTAAGATAAAATTACATTACTTGTAAAGACGGTTCAGATCCGTTGTGTATAAAATTGCGTCTCTTTGAAAGGAATATCCATTAATCGACGCAATAGAAAAATAATATATATATATATATATATATATATATATATATAGAGAGAGAGAGAGAGAGAGAGAGAGAGAGAGAGAGAGAGAGAGGATAAAATTAGGAGCAAATAGCATATATACATATAGAAAAATATATTATATATACATACAGAAGAAAAGTAAATGCAAGAATAACCGATTGCTTAATTGTGTAGCCTTCTGCAATATTCGTGTAAATGTATACAGTTATTTTCACGAATATATATGTATGTATACATTTACAAGAATATATTGTATACAGATATAGACGAAATGTTATATCCACTGTTGGCACTCATCTGCTCAAAAGGCAACCAGATTAATCACTAGGTTATTCTTGTATCAAATGTTAACAAATTTTAAACTTTTTTTTTCATTTTAGCATGAATGTAAAGGCAGAAAATATGGCACGAAGCGACTCGAGAAGGTATCTCGTTTCGTATCTCGCCGATATTGTGTAAACGTTGCTGTTGCTTGGCAAGGTTAAAGAGTTGAATGATTTATCATACTTATTTTAGCATTCACTAGATGTTTGTAATAATAAATACACGCACATACGAGGTGTATTCGAAAATAACAAAGTATACGGTTAAGGGAAACTTAGTTCGTGCAATTGAGATTTCTAAAAATAGACTTTACGGAGGATACTAGAGAAAGCACATTGTGTACACATCGGTCTTACTGACAATAACGTAGTGACGTCACCATCTATGTATAGAATGGAGAAAGCATATATATAGATTCTAGCAACTCTACTATACTCATTAGAAAATGACTCGACAGTTCACCACTGAATCCATAGCCGACTTGTTATATTTATCATAAAATAATGTGTGCATTTGATGATAAAACACTTAATATTTTTTATCCTTTTGAATACGTATTGTGGGCAGATTTGTGTACAGATGGTAAAAGCGCTGTCTGATAACTCCCCTAGTCGTAAATTCGATCCTCTACGTGTCGTGTATCCTAAAGTGGATATTTCTACCCCGATATGGTTATTTTCATAACTCTATTCCAATAAGCTCTTCTATACACATCATTATTCATGTAGAAAATTATGTTAAGGACATTGTCACCATTTGAAGCCTGTATATTTTCAAACGCTAGTCGTATTTTTCTTGGTTCTAACACTATTCTTTATTCTTAAATCTAAGAACTGGTTGGTGAATTCGGGCCCAAGGCACTATCGTTGTCGTTGTCTGGATATATTCTCACTCTCAAAGGGACAGTTCGAATGATTAATATTTGATTTTTTAACTTGCGTTGATAGAAACGAAAACGGGTCTGTATCCGACGAGTCGGTAAATAGATGAATAAATTGTGCGATCCCCTTGCAATACAATTGAAAGGCTTGTCTGCTTACTCTAACGCGCTTGTTGTTTGATGCTATTACTAATATTAAACTGTATGCAATGTAGTTCATTCGCCATTTTCTATTGTTAATGAAGCATGTTTCTGTACCTTATGATGCATATTAAAGGGATCTTTTCACGGTTTGGTAAATTGACAAAATTGAAAAAAGTTGTTTCAGATTCGCAAATTTTCGTTTTAATTATGATATTTGTGAGGAAACAGTATTACTGAACATTTACCATAGTCCAATATAGCCATTATATGTATCTTTTGACGATTTGAAAACCTAAAATTTATAAAGCGTTGCAACACGAAACGATTGAATAATTTGGAGAGTTCTGTTGTTGTCGTTTAAATTTACGAAACTACAAAGATTACTTATCTAAGGTATAAAATACTCAAACTGTGTATACCCGGCGGAATAACCGAGAGCGCTAATGCGTTTTAACTTCAGACTAACTCCAGGACTCCGGGGGTCACTGGTTCGAGCCCTGGTACCGGATACTTTTTTTCCTTTTTTTAATTTTATTCTTGATTTTTTACTGGAGCTTTTAAGATCCAATGTTTACATTTATCAATATAAAGCATTTAATGACAAACTTCAAAATATGCTAAAATCTGTGAAAAGGCCCCTTTAAAAGCGTTACCACTTCGATAATTCTTCCTCTTACGTAGCATAAATCAAAAGAATGGCTGTGTGAAATTAGTTTTGAAAATATTGTAAAAAATGTGAATCAATAAACAACATGGAAATATAATATTGATTTGACAAATTCAGTCACCTTATTAAATAATTAAAATTCAAGAAACATGTAGGAATGTTCTCTGCCTGTCAATATAATTCGTGTTCAGCTTTTGATTTACTTTCTCGTAACTTACAAAAAAAAGAAGTTATTCCCAATCATACAGGTTCAAGATTTAAAGGACGATTTGCGTCCGCGATCTGTCTAAAACTTATCATAACCCTAATTTTGTAGACGACCATACGACAATGTTTCTGCCTGTTGATAAAGACAAGTACATGGTCAGCATCGGCCCGCGGCTGTGCAAGTTCGAGTGGATGGGGCGAAGAATCACTCCACTGGTAACTGTGGACGACACCAAGCGGATCCGACTGAGCGACGGAAGTTGCGACGCGTTGGGAAGAGTGTGGTTTGGTGAGAAAGCATGACCGTAAAATGAATTTAACGCATTTATATAATGATTCTGTAAAACGGGTGTTGTTTTGTTTCTTTTAGGAGAATATCTTTTGAAATTGGATACATATCTGAAGATTTTAAAATAAATAATTTCACAATATCAACAACAGCAATATCTACAACAATTGGTTATGATACTGATTTAATAAATAACAGTCCACTACAACATACTTCATTTGAGCTGTAACATTTAAAACAGGGTTATAGTTTTGCATGATTCAATTCGAACAATAACGTTTTTAATATCGAAGGAACCAGCCACGTTGCGTATGCTGCAGCCGACGCTCCGACAAAAGGCGCTCTTTTATGTTTGGAACCAGACGGCGCGCTCCGCAAGCACGCTGATGGCGTTAACGTTTCCGGACGCGTAGCTTGGTCTTTGGATCGCAAGACTATGTTCTACGTTGACCCTGTCGCTCGCCAGATCGCGGCATACGACTTTGACATCGACTTGGGAAAAATTTGTGAGTAAACTTTTTGAAGTTCTATTAACAAAGAAGCCGGTGAATGCAAAACTATATCAAGTGTTGTTTTAATATTAACGCCAATTTGATGTGTCAAAAGCGTAATATACCATACATGCTGCCGAAGTTGTGTTGTTGTTCAAAATAAAAAAAAATTGCAAAGAAAAATCAATGCAAAGGTGTTGATAACAGACTATCAATGAGCAAGTGTTCCAACCATAAATAAAGAAATAAACACCATCAGAGCAAGAAAGAAAGCAGCGAAATGTCCGTTATTGATGGCCTAAGAGCGAAGCAACAAAGCTCACAAACTTACAACATACCCAAACAATGCATATCATTGGACAGCCAACGTTGAATGTAATGCAATAATGATTTATAAAGGCACACGAGCGCGCAAACTAAATTTAACATATTACCATTGCAATTTAATCAAAATCAATCCATTTCTATCAGGTCATCGACGTGTGTTGGTGGATCTAGCCGGCAAAAACAGCCTGTCTCGGTGGGGCTACCCGACGGATATTGCCGTTGACTCTGACTGCAATCTATGGGTGACCTGCTGCATGACAGGCCGGATCGTCAAATTCGACCCCTCCACGGGTAATTGTAGACGTTTAGATAAGTTATCAATTAAATGCATACACAAAACGAATTGATATCCATGAAACTAATTATAACGTAATAGAGCTGTTTTGTACATGTTATTAGAGACTTTGATGACGACATAATAAATTAGCGGTGAGTCTTAAACGAAGATCGTCATGTTTTGCTTGCGGATAAAGGTGGTTAAAACATTAAAAATACTGCAAGGTGTATTTTCCAGATTTTTTTCTTTTGTTGATTGCTGCTGATTAATGTTCACTCTTGTTCTGCTTCACAGGGACAGAACTGAATTCCGTGAGCATTCCGTCACTGCGTCCCACTTCCCTCTGTTTTGGAGGCGACCATATGGATGAGATATTCGTCACCACATCGCGCCTGGGGGCCTCAGATAAGGAACTAGAGCAATTTCCTCTGTCTGGTTCCCTGTTTCGGGTGACTGGTCATGGAGCGCGCGGTCTCTTGGAAAACCGGGCGCCGTCATTTTAATCAGTGTTTTTACTCTGAACACTTGAACATATTAATAATAAGGGTCAAGCTGCGGTTATAATGGATTCAATGATAGTAGCATTGTTTTTTCATAATGCTAAATTGGATGTTGTAACTCATCGAACAGTGGAAATCAAAATTTCGCTTTTGTTGTTTCTAATATCATCGTTCAAGACTGTACATTAACGTATGTTACTTTATGTCCCTCTATACATTTTAACCCCTACAAGGAGACCATACATAAAATGTACACACAGTTAATCCAGAAGCACAAGAAGGATACATGTTCTGTATCATATAAATAAGACGTAGCTCGTAACTGACTGCTGTTACACTCTGAATGTTAAAGTTTGTTGTTGGGTTGACAACTGTTTAAAGTGGAAAAATATTCAATCCATCCATATGTGTACATTTTAATGCATTATTATGCGGGAAAATAATTGCATCTTTATATAAGTATATGATTATGTACACAATGTTTAGCACTTAAGAGAATGAAAAATGTATAACAAGCCTTCTTTCTAACAGAAATAAATGCATTTCAAGAACATGTAAAACTGATATTTCCATTTTCTGTCTTTGTCACGATACTCTTTTAAAAAAAAGTAAATTTGGTAATCGATGTGATAAAACTAAAATAAAAAATATTTACATCAACATATATTACTACAGAAAAGCAAGGCTTTGATAGTATTGCAAGCGAAACAGAAGTCACCTACCGGTGTAAACCCAAATCACTTAAAGATCGTCCACTTTTCATAATGCCTGTTATATATGTTCACTTGGCATATATTATAAAAAAAATCAAACGTCTATTTGTCTCAGAATTTTAAAGATTTGTTTAACATCCATTTGATGTTTGACCTCTGAAAACATTGTGTACATGAACCTAATGTTGCTATTTATATGTAAAATAAGTTCATTGTTATGTTTTATGTTCATTTCGAAAATGCCATTTTGTGCAATTTAATTTGGAAAAACAGTCACCGCACTATTTTATACATTTTACGACTGCAGAAATAAAATGGCATGCATAATCCTTACGTCACCTTTAAAGCGATATTATACGATTTTATATATGTGTTAAATTGTTATATATTCATAACATATGTTACAATTACACAAAATAGGCAAGAATAACTATACATTGAAGACGAATTTCATAAAATGCAGCAAAGACAAATTAGCGCCCCGAGCCGATTGTGACGAAGATATTTCGTACATATTTTCCTACAATATCCAAAACATTCGTCTTTTTAGTGAGTGCTTGTATGTCATATGAATAGATATCGTTGCAGGAATTTAAAATGAACCGTTAAACTAAATTGAGATTCACATTGTACATGCATGATTCAAATGCTGGCGAATTCGACTGTAGACATTTCCGATTTCAAAATTAAATATCTGGCTTATTTCGCATTTTTCGACACATGTTCTTCTTAAATCTTATTTTATTTTTATTGAAATATATGAATTATCAGTTTTTTACACATTTTATATAAATTAATAAATATTTGAAAAAATCGTATAATCTCGCTTTAATACATGTATGTTAACCACGTTTAGCGATCGAAATATATGTACTTTTCTAACTATTTATAGTTTATATAGACGGACGGACGGATGAGCAGGTGGAAAGATTTACTTAGAGACAAATGGCAATCATATAGAACAATGCGTAAACAACTTTCACGTTATATGAATGTTTTCCGTTTTGTTTTTAATTTACGTTGTCTTCTTTTATTAGTAAAAGTGACCTTTAATATGACATCTCGTTAAAAACGTGAGTTTTTGCTAAATATTCGAGTTGCCCTTTGTCAATTAATGGCCTTTCCATTCAAAATGTCGTAAATAAATAATGATTTCTTAAAAATGTATGTTACTTTAAAATATTGATATTTGATGTGACTAAAATTTAATCGGATTTTATAACGAGTTCTTCAACGCATTTTATTTTATATAAGCATTAACGACTTCCGTGTATGGTTATTCTATTACTGATCTAGTTTTTTTAAACATATGAACATAGGCTGATGAGAAGTATTTTTCAACCCGAATGCTCATTGCGATGTAGTTTACAATATAACAAATTGTAGTCCAGTCATATTTTGTGCATTTGTTGGCCAATATTCGTGACTATTTAAGGTAAAATGGCCGACATAGATTATAATGGAAATATGACGAATCCAATTTTCTCCAAAACGTGATAAATGCGGCCATTAATTTCACACAAATGCAAACAATGTGGTTCTCTACAAAAATTATTCAAAGTATTCTCTATTCTCAAAATAGTCGCACAAGCTAAAGTAGAATGTTCGCCAAGTTTTGTTTATTTGACTAATTTTCTTTAGCTCTTGACTTTTATTTATGATAATTTATACACGTGTATACAAATGTTCATCGGAGCGTATTATAGGAACCATGTGTGCATGGTTCTGCTGCACTGCAAAAGATTGCCGCCATAGCTAAAGATTAATCCATGTTACATCCTTTTCTTGTACCAAACAAGATCACACATTGTTTATTCACACAATGCTTCATCACACATTGTAAGTTCTTGAAATCTGCTGAACTAACCATAAATCCTTTTTGGATTGCATTTTAAACCAACCTGCTTGTTAAGATTAGATCTCCACAATTGAGGCTTTTTTGGGTTTAATTTGGCTTACTGCTGTTATATCAAGTTGAGTTGTGTCCCTGCATAATCTTTATCACCCAAGCGCCAACCCTGCAACATTTTTTGTGCGATCTTAGATATATGTTTCCATACATACTTCTTTTTTATTCGAAGTGGTTAATAATATTACAATTTTCTCGGTGGTCTCAGTCAACTTATCATTGGACTAAACATGGATATCATATTACTAAACATAGACATTAAAGAATAAAACAAGGACAACATAAGACTAAAATGGGTACATAGGAGAAAACATGGTCATCATAGAAGTAAACATGGCCAACATAGAACTTAACAACCCCATCAAAAGACTTAACATGGTAATTATAAGACTAAACATAGTCATAAAGGACTGAAAATGGACACCATAAGGTAAACATGTACATAATTTGACTAAACATGGGCTTCATATAACTACACATTGAAATCAAAGGCCTTAACATAAATATCATAGAATTTAACATGGACATTTTATAATTAACACTTGGAAATCAGATCAGAACACGTGTAATCATCAATATAGTTTATTTGACCAATGCATACTTACATGAGTAACGATTTATAATTTATTATTTTAACAGAGTTGGTTAGATTTAAGTTATGGCTTTGTAATTTCGATTCTCATTCTACATGTGTGTGTATTTGCATGTTGTATACAGTTTAAAACAAATATTCATTGAAAATGCAAATACATATGTCAGTTGTAGAAACATCCTTATTCCACGGTGAAACAGATGTAAACTGTGCATGTTTTTTAATCGTTAGCACAACAAAGTAACATGTTTCCAAAAGACCTCCAGATATCTTATTAAGGCATTTGACTAATAGTTTTTAAGTGTGAAGTCACAGTCTTTTTTAAAGATTTTGTGTGTACTTCATTTGGATCATGTTAAACAAATACTCGGAGTAGCGGTCTTAGTTCTTGAGGCACAGAACAAAAATAGACATTTGCAATGCGTTTGGATCAAGTTCTTTAGATGATTAAATCGTTTCTTCTTTGAGACACGTAAAACGTTATGTCATTATGAAGTATTCTTTATAGCCGCTAATAATAAGCTATTTACCATTTATTTTCAGACGCATGTGTACAGAACTACCCACTGGTACTCATTTAAACATACAGCGATATCGATAGCGTCAACGTAACTGAGGTACAAGTATGGTAAGACTACAAATGATAAAAGATGAAAACATAACAGTAAGGCTTCATCTTTGTGTGATTTAATTTCGAAAACGCTTGGTTTAACTGTTAACCCTTTTCATTACTGCCGGGAATGGAAACCGTACTTTGTAAGTGAGGATTGTAAAAGAAGCATTTTGAACGCGTAAACAATCATTTATATTTCGACCTCCGTATTTTGCTTCATCACCAGGCTCAGGATATAAACGACACCTGTATAAGTCTACATACGATTTGACATATTTTCGCAAAGATATGTGAAGTCTTCATTGGTCCTCATTCATAAGCATCAGTTATACTAATAATGCAGTGCTTCGATTGCATACGATATTTTAAGTCTATGTTTTAATTATTTGTAAAAAATTAACACCGTGAAACGTGTGCGTATCGCGAAAAATTGCCCTGTTATACTTGTTAAACGTCGCACATATTGTTGAATCATCGCATGCTCATGGTAAATCGTCGCATTTTCGTCGTCAAACGTCGCATGTCAAATCGTTGCATGTCAATGACCAAGAATCTAATTTTCATGGTCGTTAGTCGCATTGTCGATGTCAATTTGCATATTCAATTGCGTATTTTTATATATTGCCAGAACAGATGTGTAAACAAGTAGACATGAGTGTGAACATGAGCGTAGAGAAAAATCCAAGTTTAATACAACATTAAGTGTGTACAATAAGTGTAAGGGAAAATCGCCTATTTAAAGTCTGGTTTGGTTAAGAGCCTTTGATTTATTAATGTGCAGACAAATAAGATTTTAAAGAACATAAGAGAGTCTTGAGCAATTATTCTACTCTTTTACAAACATTTTTTTACAAGTCGTTCAATTCAATATTTACGTGAATAAAATCTTTAAGCTTCCAGAAATGTCATTTAATATGAATAAAACATTGCAATCAAATACATACAAATCTGTAAATTCTAAATATGACTTAGATAACGCAAAAGTGTGAATCGTAGAACTATAGAAGTAGCAATGTATTGATTGCTTAAACCGGCTTAAACGCATTAGTTTAGGTAACTAGTGCACAAAACTTAGTCAGTCATACATACAAGTTGACTCAAATGGTACAATTGGTGACTATAATAGTACGTATCGCTTTACATTTGCACAAAAGTTATAAGCGTACCTTTGATAAACATAGTGAGGTGATTTGATATTACAAATTAAATACATTACTTCTTATTTTTTCATATATTGTTGCTTATTTACTTCGGACAACATGCGAAATATTAGCATTTAAAGATACATTGGATGTGGAGATTTCATAAGATATGCATTTATAATTCATACAAAATAAGAATAAAACGAAATGGTAACCAACTAATTAAACATCTGCAAACAGGGATCATTACTAAGCAGACTAATTGAGTGTATATCTTAGTGGGAAATCATATTTCATTATCCACATTTCATACCGAAAGTGTTCATTCAAGTATGGTGGAAACGGGCACATACAACAACTGCATAACGCCAACACAGAAATGTGTTACAATTCATACTCAATTTTCGACCGGAGCACTTGACAAGCGAAACGGAGCATTAAAAAAGCCAAACTGAATGGCAAAGGAGATTGAGTGCGACAACGAAGATGAAAACAATGAGTTAGAAAGCCCTAACACGGACCTGAAGACACTACAAGAGGCTTGGCTTGCTTTTTTGACAGCTATAAGTGACAGCTATAAGGTACGTGGATGACAATCGTCTTGAACATTCTAGTGTGCTCCCAAAGCCAACGCTTTTGTCGAGTATAATATTTCAGCAGGTAATGGTTGACATGTACGGAAATACGGAGTACTCAAATACAAAAGCATATACTGTCTCAAAGAAGAAATTAAGCAATTTGCCAAATGCATCCATACATGCTGCGCAAATGCTGGTTAATGCTGTGGAAAAAATACAACACGAAAGAGAAAAAGAAAAGGAACAAGAATCGGGAAAAATTAAAGAAAGAGATGTTGATGATGATGCGCACAATACAAATAATGTTGCAAAAGAAACTGCAAAGCGATGCTGGAAAATATTAAAACGACACATCGATAAATTGACGAATGAGAAAAGCATAGAATCATTGACAGTGAACGTGGCAGTGTTACAAAACAGCGTCACATTGATGTCCAGCGGCTACCGCGCGCGTCAAGATTTATATGAGCGTTACGGATTCGTCCCGACGACTTTACCCGACGGGCGTGTCGTCTGTGAGAACCGGATGCTCAGTGACCGTTCGCGTTTGCAGATGTTCGGACGGGAGGAGACGCAAAAGTATAAAACCGCCCAAAAAGCGCCATGCCGTCGTCAATACGAACAAATGAATGGGTTGTGCAAAGGTATATGAGCAATGACACAATCTTTCAAAGTGCATCAACCAGAAAAGTAAGACCGTCGACAGCGCATTAATATATATTGGCATATTTGACCGACCATCAAACACTGAATTAATGATGTTTCACTCCTCTAGTCACTGGAAGGAACATCTTAAATATTAAATGTTAATGCTCAGCATATGATTTTTAATCAAACTTGTATTTTTGTATAACTGTATCAGTTGATAGAACATGGTTGAATGCCTTCTGCATGATGTTTTTGTTAAAGGTACATTATTTTGGTATGTATACTGGTATGTATACATAACTGAGGTGGGCTAGTCTATAGAAAAGCCTCCCTATAGTATTGGGTATAGAAACTGACCTTATATCGGTATCAAAGTCTCGTTTCCGACTTTATGTTTCGTTTAAGTTTAATGCAACGTTTTTTTACTTGGTTCATATTGATATTGTAGGGAATGGTTGGAAATGCAATGATGGTTTCAATCGTGCGTGCAATATTGACCCTTGATACACACTACAGTTACCTGAGAATGCATTAGAAACGCATTACCCGTGGTAAATTGTATCTCGTCACAGATTTATTGATGTATGCGTAATCTTGACAAATCTTTGCTATATTGTACTTATTGTTCCCGCTATTTTTTAGTGTTATTTTTGTCTACGCTGTATGTCAATGTGATATAAAATAAACATTCCAAGCGGATTTCAGTGAGTGACTTAATCATATCTGCATTGTGACATTTCTACCAATCTCAGTTTTGTAATTGGTTTTAAGTGATTTGTATCAAGTTCAAATATGTATCTTTTCTTTCAATCGATACATAATGCGCTGGAAACAGTAATGCTATTCATGGCCTTTAAGATTCAAAGAGTTATTGTCTGTATTAAATAACGTATCATTTACACTGAGTCGATTTTTTAGAGTGTTAATAATTAGTATTGCTATTGTTTGCTGTTAGTCAGGTACACTTAATAGCGTCCTGCAGTTATTAATATGTGGCTTCAATTAAGCTTGCCCTATATGGCCATTACATATCAAATTCAACCTTCCACTGATTGTTACAAGTTTAATTATCCGGCGTGTAAACCACGGTTTATGATTGTCATTATTGAATTTAGCAAATTATAACTACTCCTTTTTTTAAAGTTTCATATTACGACATGAAGTTCGCGTGACGTCGACGTCATCGCTTAAAGTAGGTTTGGCTATAATTTAAATTTAAACAAAGTCTGAATCTGCATGCAACCATTACGACTAAAGCTAGCAGGATGAAGTAATTTCTATGACCATTAAGTTATTAAGGCAGTTTTCAGTCTCCGTTTTAGGTGTATGCTCGGTCTACTAGCTTATACCAAGACGTCAGTCCGGCATTTGAATGTGCACATTGCACTGGTTAATGAGCTAACCACATGACGTCACATAGGCATGGGTTAATATTACTGGTTAACTAGCTAACCACATGACGTCACATGGGTATGTGCACGCATCACTGGTAAACTAGCTTACGCAATGACATCAGTGTTTATAGCTTGTTAACTAGCCTTCATCATGACGTCACATAACACTTGTAAACTAGCTAACACAATGACGTAAAATAACACTGGATAACTGGCTAACACTACGATGTCAGTTATCTTCAAATCTCCCCATCTTTAGTCAAATATAAATAATAATAATTGATTGTTTTAACAATTATCAAAATTATAGCGATAAGACTTTGATGCTAAGAATTGCAGTGTCCTTTCCAATTTTTTATTTTGCTAAAAAAATAATTAAAACAGGGCTTATTAACCTGATAATAAGCTAGAAAAAAAGGAGCAAGTATTTAATAAGCAAAGAAAAACAATGCAGTACTAATCGTAGTGTACATACCATCAGCATGCACCGTCGGCGTTGTCAACACATTTTACATAATGTGGCAATTTTTAAACCGACACCGTCATTGCGTGCTTATATCCTGTTCATTTTCTATGGTAGTTCTTTTAGGTAAATAATAATCGTCCAGAGTTGTGGTTGCGACCAACTAATAATTACAATACTTCATCTTGAAAATGATCGATTTTAGTGTTTTTTATCAATTTATATTTACGTTACAAGTGTATTATTTGGATCGAAGCCTACTTACTATTCTGAGTACTAGTCTGTAATTGTCAGCAGTATGACCTACGGCAATTGTAACCACAATTCAAAATCGCATAGGCGGTATAAAGTTTGCACTTCATAACTAAACATAGTTGATCCATGGTCTAGTAGTGAGCACAGGCGCCATAACTTATGGGTCGCAAGGCTCGATCCCCAGCTCAACCCTAACCTACTAATTTTTTTACATCAGACGTTAAACCGAGCTGCAATGTACTTAGTGATTCAAATCTGTAATGGCTATATGGGAAAATCCCGACATATTCTATAAAGTTCAACAAGAAACACAAAACAATTTGATCTCATCTCGATCCGTCGAGTAAACATCGCCATAATAATTCACTATCGTACTGAAAATGATTTTTTTTTTTTTTTAAAAAGGGGCCTCAAGAGCACTGATACTAGAAATGCTTTTCTTATGTCACAAGCCTTGCTCAAACGAACTCCCTACCGCGCTCTGGAAAACCTTTTCGTGTGCGTAGAGTGTCGTTCTAGAATAGTCCCTGCAGTCATCGCAGTCTTATTATGGACAAACCTTTGGATTTCCGTTCAGTATATACTTCTTGTAAACGAAAAAAATGTCCATAAACAAGTAAAATGTCGGCACACAGGCTAATTTCGGACGAGTCTTTTTGCACAGGAATTAAGCCCAGTTTTCCAAGATTACACCAGCGTTTGTTTTATAGTATATAACTGTTAATTATAAAGTGCGACTTTATACACCCGTAGTTCTAAAACATTTATTTGTTTGATCTTAACATTCAAAATTCTGAATAAAACAATATTTAAGCTCAATTTCTTAAAATACTACATTAATGCAGTGTTCACTCTATCGTGGAATATCGCAAAAACACACATATCGTAACGGAGCTTATTAAGTCTTGATCCACGTAGAATAACGTTTCACCTCGTCAAACCCGATCGTTTCGAATCGAGATCCTATCGAGGACTTATTCGGAAGACACCAGTGGTTCGTATGTAATCGTGCGCATCTAAGCAGCTGGGGACCGTTTTAATAAACATCGTAGTACACATTTACGATACAATACATTTTTCGAAGATACATTATTGCTAAAGTCCATATGATATGATAACACATTTTCATTACTTAATTAATTTTACATTGACATCTCAAGTGCCGTATATATTTGATATCGTACGATAGTTTATGAAACAGGTATCTTGTGTTTGAACTACAAACGATATAAGCCTTCATAAGCGCTAAAGTTAAATCAGTGACCGATAATTCAAACAATTTATTTTTTGTAAAGGTATACGTATAAATGATTGATACAAATAAAGCTTGGTTACAGGTTTTGTTAGTGATTATTTGGAGTTAAATGTTTATAGGCAGCAACAAGATATGTATCAGTTATTAGTAATTAGATTTGACACGTTTCTTTACTTTACCAAGTTTAGCGTATATGCAAAGCAACAACAGTTATTCAGGCTCGACTGGTAATTGTCGGCCCAGGTAGTAGTTAAGAGTACTCCGGTACCCTTAAGTAAAGTACAAAGTACCCGGGTTAGAAAAATAGACTAAACAATACCTCGGAATATGGCCAAGTGCCTTAATGTTATCTTATTGACCCGTGGTACAGTGAAGTATACTTATGAATAATTGGGTTACTTTTAAGTAGTACCTGAGCCAAAAGGACCAATGAGCTTTATTTAGCAGTTGCAGGTCTACGATAATTCTTACATAAAAAGGAACGTTTCGCAGCTTGGGGCATATTATGAACATTCAATAGATAACTCGAGTGAGGGCGCACGTGAATTCCTGGTTTAAAACTTGTTTGTCCTGCGTCCACATCTTTACGAATGCCAGAGTTAAGTCCTCTGTTGTGATATTCTTTTTGAACAACCGGTAAATACGCTCGATTTTCGGTTCTTTGTTTGTCAAGCAGTGCAACGGATCTTAGATTCGTAGATGGTGGATGGTGACTTCTAGGTCTGTGATTAACTTTATCGTTTTGTGTGCGTCCATAGGTAATTGTGTGCGAACGCTCGCCAAGCATCATGTTCTCGCAACGCGTTTTCCCATCCGGTAACGTGAAGGGTATTAGCCCGTACCGCCTATACAGGTCGAGACGGGCTTGTTCCGGGTCGGTCAGGGTGGATAGTCTCTTCCGAAGCAAAGTCCAGTTAAGAGTGCGAGATTGTGAATTGTGACCGTGTATCAAATGACCCGTCTGAGTATTGAATATATACAAATCATTTTCTGGAAAAGCACTCGAACTATTTGTGTTGGCTTTGGCGTTAAGTTCCGGTTCTGGGTTAGTTTTGCCCTCAATATCTTCAATGGTGCTCGAAACGCAGTGACTTTGGCCGTCGTTCACTTTATCAGACATAACACTATCAGGTCGGTCCCAATTTAAAGCTATTTTCACTGGGGTCTCCTCTAAATCCTCATCCTCTGGATTCACTCCATATTCAACATTTCCATATATATCAATCATTGTTCGTTTAAACGTGTTGCTTGACATCAGATTCGGCCTCGGTTTCTTTGTCAAGTACCCGTAATTCGTATTGTCAATGTTCCTCACCGTGTTTTCAAATTCCGACCACGCGTCCCGCGTCGCCGCATCCCCAGTCCCGACGACGACGTCCACGCTAATCGTCTGCCGCTGGAAAGAAAACCTCGGATACGCTGCTGACGGTATCAAGAGATAAGTTCGAACCTCGGAATGATGAAACTGAAGACCTTGATCCGAGCTTTTTGAGCCGACGTTGATTGTTGTTTGGGACATCCAATGTATCTAGGATGTGCGCATGGTTAATTGCCGTGACAACGTCGATCTCCATACTTGCGTTAATCCTTTATCACTAATCCTTTTGTATGTGTTAAAAAAATACGTACACCTATGTACAACAATAAAAATGCGCGCAACTAGGACAGGCCAGGTCACACTGCTACTGTTCTGATAAACAGGTTATCGGGGGCTTGCTGCGATCACCACTGACATGTTTTATGGCATCCTTCATTGTTTGCAAACAAAGCAGGCACTTAAGTCGTTCACATTTGATGTTTTACATTCCTACTTGATATAATGTTTACCCGAAATAATAAAGTCTTTGTAGTTTTTATTCCGGTAATATCCAATTTTATTAATGTATTTTACGTACGCATTCTTTATTTTCAATTGTTAATTGATGTGCAGACTTATATAATATTTGGATAACAGAACACCGTCTATTAATATGTAAATTGCGCACAAACATGACGTTACTTTTAATAACAATTCCAATTAGGTTTTTACATAGTATTGTCAACACATTTAATGCTAGTGTGCTCTATGTTTATATATATATGTTTACTCAATAATATCTGTATTACAAATACCGTATGCATATATCATGTGAGCGAATTTGTTTTGAAAGTTAAATGTCGCAACAACCTCTAAATAATAAACTGAAATATACAAAAATCATCTTAACCTTACAACGCCATGTAGTAAAATATGTTTAATAGCAATCTTCAATATTTCATCCAATTAAGAGAGAATTCAATAAAAAGCAAATCGTTAGACCAACCTTGTCTAATACGACATCGCTTCCCAATTGTATAGGCAATTTAATTGAAGATTCGACTATATTATACTTAAATAACCCACAACTACCTTGCAAACACAAGTTCTTTGTGATTTCACCGAAGGATCAGGCGAATTTAATGCAGTGAATTAACATTTTAATAAGCAAACTACCGGTACAAATATTTCTTATATACCTAAAGCTCTGAGCTTATAAATGGAAAACGTAAGTTAATGCGCGAAGCTCTATGACTTTCTTTTTTATATTAACGGTTTAGAAATTTATCGATCTACTCATTATTATGTATGGTCCGCGCTCTGCGAAAAGTGGGTTTAATGGATTCGCGTAAAGTGTCGTCCCAGATTAGCCTGTGCAGTGTGCAGTTCACACAGGCTTATTACACTTTCCGCTTTTTTTTGTTTAAAGGAAGATTCTTATTGACGTAAACACAGTTTAGGCGGAAAGTGTCGTCCCTGATTAGCCTGTACAGAGCGAGGTTGAAATTCACTTCAAGGTAATATGGACATGCCACTTTAAAACGTTTTGATGACATTTATGTGACTGATACGATATCGAACAATTTAACATAACACCCGCTTGTGGAATCATAAACAAGCTTAAGTGTTTTCAAAAGGGCATTATGTAAATTTCAATAAACGATCATTTAGCAGGTGTGTCACATCAATAAATACAGCGTCGTTACACGATTATTACCAGTTTTCAAAAGATAAACCAATTTAAATATATTTGCCGCAAAACTAATTTGTTTCTACTTACATAAAAAAAGTAGGATAGCAAGGTCGGTTTAATTTTTGTTCTAGTTTTTTTTGACGTTTCCTTTTTTTAAATACAAAGACCATTTTTTATCACAAGTCTTTCTTTTGGTAATTAAATTAAATCTAACGAGTACTGTTCAAATGTAGCAGACATTCTCGCTAACTGAATAGATGTTTATGTGAATTTAACAAAATGATTTGAAACTTAACCTTGGAAAACCTATATAAAATGTTGAGTCTGGACAAAGTATAAGGGTCGGTCGCGTTATTGGAAACAAACACATTTTTACGCCTCTACATGTCAACATACGACTAAAAGGTTGAACGATATAATAAATTCCAACTTTTCACGTCAATGTTTCAGTGATACAGAACACAAATAACAGAACACAAATCAATACTGGCACTTGAAAAGCAGGTTTTAACTGTTAGCAAATAAATATGGACTATATATCATGCTATATTGAGACCTTTATCATTCCATTGAAGATATCACATCAATGAAAATTGGCACGTTCGTGGCAATATAGACTCTCCCTATCGCTCACAAGTACGAATGGCCTTCAAACCGTATTTGCACACGCGTATATATCGCATTTTCCCGCAAAGATTAGTGGTAAGGAGTTGTATCTAAATCTATTCCTTTTTTCTAACCTTTTAGTATTTAATTGCCCGACTCCGCGATCACACACACCTTTACTTTTGTTTTAAATTCAAAGTCAATAAAAGTCATCTCTGTAGTGAATTAACTGATTTCTAGAATCAGTTGATGATTAAAACTTGTGTTTTATAATTTTGGTTTAAAAAAAAATCTGTGAAACAATGATGCCTATGAACACCTTCCAAAACAGTTTGATGTTCGTTGTAACACAATCATTGTCAAACGTTTATTAATATCTGACTGACATGTAGCAAGTTTGTTTTTTTCAATTATCTTCAATTATAATTAAACTGCAAATACGTTGCAGAAACAAAATACCAAGTGTTTAGGGAGTAATTAGCGATATATGCTGATTATTTAGCCGTCATTTTACTGAGACCTTAACAAATACTTGCAGACTGATTAAACTAATTACTACAAAGATCGAAATTATTACAATTGAATAATTGCCATCTGCACAGGGGACTCTAACTCTTGATTGAAATTACGCCGCGTTCTGTGATGACACTTTCCGCCCAAAACTGGAAGGACACTTTACGCACATGCATTAAGCCCAGTTTTCACAGAACACGGCACAACTATTCACATAAACATTCTAGACACCAGTTGACTGCCTCTTTAAACGCTTATGGTCCGTAAATAGATATATATTCTTAAAGAAGCTAATAAATAAACAGGAACATATGATATGCATTGCAACATAACAACCCTTCTTCAAAAGATAATTGATTGCATAATTAATAAAAACCACACACACTATTAGGAAACTTATACAACTGCAAACCAATTGGCCTTTATCAGCTTTTAGGTATCTCAAAAAGCCGAGAAAAAAAGATAACTTAAGACTT
Source organism: Dreissena polymorpha (assembly GCF_020536995.1). Lineage (NCBI taxonomy): Eukaryota > Metazoa > Mollusca > Bivalvia > Myida > Dreissenidae > Dreissena > Dreissena polymorpha. The sequence goes on along the minus strand of NW_026273315.1, from coordinate 1,733,195 downwards.
CAAACAAGCAGCGGTTCCTTAAACAATCGGGGGATGTCTACTATTTCACATAAAAACAAATAGTTGGATTTGATAAAAACGGAACGATACTATTTGCTCTACGGCAATGAACACTAAAAGCTGTTGAGTAGTACCGTGAAGGTGCACAGCTAATCGGTCTATTGTTACGGTAAATAAACGGGATAGTATGACACTGAATATAAGTGGACAGAAGATGCCAAAACAACACACATACGTTACAATGATTGTTCTTCAAAGTTTGCTTTGACAACCGAAGCAATTACTTAAATGAGCTCATGTACTCGCTTAGAGCGTTAATGATTTTGCAACATGAAAACCACAAAACAACTATTTCATTTATATGTGATCCGGAACATCGGAAATGGAAACAGTAAAATCCTGAATGCCTATCTGAATTCAAGAAAAGCGGCATTTAATTGTGATGTTTACAGTCCGCGAAAAGTCAAATACTGCGCGCGGCGGCCGCATACATAACGACGGTAATACCCCGATAAATGAGTCCAATAACATAAACATTTAACCATATATACTCATAAAATTGAAATAAAGAAAAGTAGCATCAAGTTGGAAATGGATAATAATAATAATACGGATAAAAAGAGGCATAATAAATTTATTATTTATTATGACACATAAATGCACATTAATGTACATAATCATTGATTTTCTGTTCGCAAATGTAATCAAAGCGCTGAAGGCACTGAAGATGTTCGCTATTGCATAATTCAACACGCAATTCATTTTTGAAAATCAATCGCAAGTTTGAAATGAACACACGCCATTCAACTTTATAAAGTGTGTGTCATAGCGCACGGGTCGAGTTTTGTGTGCACTTTTTATCATCCTTATTATTTCATAGAAATAACTAAGACAAAATAAAAACAACATGCTTTTTGGAAGTTCTGAAAGCATAGAAAGTATGATGAAAATGGTAATGATAACTTAATATAAAGAAAATTTGCAGTCACCATATTAAAGGAATATTTTTTTCTTATAGTAAATGACTATCTCACCAAGAATATAAATCACAATGAAAGTTCCGTGTACAAAACTTTTGATTTTTGACACCATATACAAATTCAAAATATACAACAATCTTCGTATCTTGTATATGGAGGAATAAAAGTATATAAACATTGCTGTTTATGCTTTACTTATTACCCGAGCAGTTCACACGGTGTCAACAACGCTAACATAAACATAGGTATAGAGCACTCATGCGCTTTTAGTTGTAGCTGTTTCAGTTTTCATCTTAGTGACTTTTACATAACGCCAACAGACACGCATGAATATTTTCGAATATTTAATAAGCTGATTCGAGATACAACCTCTGAATTTTTGCTACATCACTGCGTATGTGCTCAATTCAAATGATGTAGCACTGTTCAGTGTAAGGAATTCCGGACTACTCTCTGTATGCTCAAACGACACAAATTGTGGCCCTGTTACAATTACGCGTTACAATCCATCTCGCAGAATTTCACTTTCGCCTCCAAGATGAGAAAACAATCATTAGCGAAATAGTATAGTGTCACGATAAGAGAAAATCGTTTAATTATCATACCACAATGTTTGCCGTACTTGGTCAGCACGTCTGTAAATCATTCCTTAATGTGTGGATAGGCTGCCATTATTAACAAGTTTGCTATTTTCAATTCAATTTTGTATCAAAAAGCATAGTTCTTAAATGTGGCATTTTCAATTCGCAATGAGATTTGTAATGACCCTAGTCATGTGAAAATGGGTCTTATTCCATATGCGCCCATCATATAAATAGCCCACTCAGCTATCACTCCTTCTGGTAAGGAGAAACATAACATATTGAGTGATTTTAAAGCGAACAGCATCGCCTATGGCCTGACTGCGCAAAAGCACATGTTGGGTTTAACAAACGCTTGCCGAAACGCATAAGACCCATTTTTGCATGACGGCGCTATTGACGTGTGATTTAAATGTGTCGAAAGAAAACTGCGTTTAAATCAAATATAAACATACGATATATTTCGATAGCGAAGAAAGATACTCATAACAAGGCATATGAGGACACATATGAAGTGCTCTCCCGTAGTATATTTTTTATTTTACTCACACTAATGTGTGGTTTGACAATGCTAACACACATTTCATGCGTTGAATATGCAGCTTACAAGTGAAAAACACAACACAATAGTTAAACTTTTGTTTAATTGTATTTAATTATTTAGAAAAGTAAATTGCTAATTTTATTTCAAAGTCAGCGTATACGCCGACTACATTTTTAAAAGACATTTATTGTTATAAATATATTTAATATAATATATTAGGTTGTTTTCGGTTTTAGCGATTAAAAAGCATTTTCGAGGTTGCCTATAGTATGCCTGTAGTAATTCATGAACTCATATCCAACTGTCTATGTATTGAGAACTGTGAATATAAACAAGCTTAACCTTCTACTAACCTTCTGCTATTGCATTCGTATTATTATTATAAATTGTTTGTTATATTCGGGTTTAGCAATTATGAAACTTTTTTTTGTCTATCGTATCGCTGAAGTTATTGTTGAACTTATGTTCAACGTTTTATAAATTGAGAATATAAACAAAGACCTATAGATAATATGGGTCTTTGATATAAATAAGCGTCAACTTTTTCCCGAATCTCTCATTTTACGACCTGTACTACGTCATTGAGTTGTAAGCGAGAGCGTAACCTATTGCGTTGTTATAACCCGTAAACTTTCCTTTGTTTATCGACAGACGCATCTATTAATAGCCTCATATATCATGAATGCCAAAACAACCGGGAAAAAGAACCACGTGACCAAATAGGACGCAAAACGCAAATACCATGCGACCACGACTTTTATTATGTAAGAAAGCTCCGCAATTCCTTTGAAGTCGGAGCCTTGTGATTGCTATTACTTAAATAATTGACCTCTAACTGAAGTAAGCAAAGGAAACGCAGCACCTTATTGACCCATTCCTTCTATGTGCGAAGGCAGATTGAATTTTACTAATGTATGGTTTGCCCATTATAACACACATTATAATGCGGTAAATATGCGACTAACAAGTAAAAAACACGATAATTAAACTTGTGTTTTGAATTAAGTTATTTAGAAAACAAAATTCCAAACCTTATTTCAAAACAGCAAGACTACATTTTTTAGAGAATATTATTGTTATATTTAAATGTTTTTTTAACAGTTTCAGCGATAATGAAACATTTTTTTATGTTGTCTATCGTATCCCTGTAATAATTGTTGAACTCGTGGTCAACGTATTATTAATTGAGACCTGTGAATATAAACAAGCGTAACCTTATACTACTGCGTTATTCTCACACGGACTCCCCTTTGTTTATCGCCAGCCTCAGATTTATGAATGAGCTGAGCGAAAATACTACGTCACGCACACGCAGCAGAAAGTGGACTATTTTAATCATTCATAAACAATCTCCTCCGCGACACGTACAATACGATCATTGTTTATTGATTCTTTTCTATAAAACACCGTTCGAAAATATTGAATGTAACACGATATTAATATAATGTTGCCATTTGTGAATACACATTATTGGAGAACTCAAACCTCTTGCATAAATTATACAACTCTTTCTTGCGCGGATACGCAAGCGGGTATTGGGTTAATCATACCTAGTCGTATCGACCTGAATTTCACACTAAGCACTTTAGACGGGCGCTAAAGCGCCCATCTAAAAATGTCAGGCTTAGCATAAGAATATAAGTCCAAAACCATATACTAATATGAATGTAAATGGACCATGGATTCCTTGCTTGTTTTGTGAGATTGACGTTCTGTTGGTGGTGAATACAGTTGCCAGTCGACTTCATTAACGGACACCCCAGGTAGTGTTTTGTTTGGGTATCGATAACCATTTGATGACAGGTACTCGACGGATCGTAGTGACGATTGTTTATATCGAATATTATCGTTTTAACGTTATGTCAGTCAAATTACAAACTTGATTAAACAGAAGCGCAGAGAAGGAAGAACCATATTGATTTAAAGGTTGCAGGTAATATTACAAAAAATGCAGGGTCTTCTTGCTAGGTTGAAACAATCGCGTGACGAAAACAAAACTTCAAATCCAGTGATTTCTGGAGGTTATACAATTAGAAAATTCGTCAGTGAGCATAAAAGTATTAACAAATCAGATATAAATGTTACATCGAAAGGCCCAGATATAAACAGCCTCACCAATGAACACCATTAAGCGAATGTGGCCGATGATAATATTTTAGAAGATGAAGATTTTGATATCGATTTAGGTATAGCTTCTTAAAATAAAACACTACATATATACAAGTAACGAAATTACCTCTAGTAAGAATCGGCGGTTTTTATCGCGGTCTGAAAATTCACGGATATCAATGTATAGTGATGCCTGTGAGGCAGAGTTCTTGTTGTTGTCGGATTTTGATGACGGAGTGCGTCGCAATGTCAGAGATCGGGGACGCTTACGCCGCACCACGTTTGGGCTGCGTTTGAGGACGACGTGAAAAGAATTGATAATGGCAATACGGACTATTTTGTATAGAAACCAAAACCGAACTGTGTTGCCAGTGGAACGTTCCAAGAAGTGATGGTAGATATGTAAGAAATTACAGAGTTTCCAAAGAACACCAAAAAGTTACACGTTGCTGAATCAAACACTAGGCAACATGGCAAAATAATGGGGGCTTGCCGCTAGAATGATGACAAAGGCTGTGGCTAAAGAAAAAGAATTACGCAAAAAGGAAGAGCAAAATAATGACTGCAAACAAACCGTATATTATAAACCTGATGGTAAAACCGGCGAAGTACGAGCAGACTCTGAAAGTGTTATCAAGTAGTCGCAAAACGCAGTTGGAAAGCGCTAACGAAGCAAATTAAGGACGATAACAAAGAGCATAAATCGCAAGCCCCTTCGAAGTTCAACTTAGCCATGTTGCAGCATACAGTACAATATATGACTAATACGGAGCTGTCCCGACAAGACTTATATGGCTACTGCATTGTACCCGACGGAAGAGTTGTCTGTGAAAATCTTATGTTCTGACAGTAAACGCGCACGTGTGCAGCTGTACGGATGGACAGAGGAAGGAAGACAATATAAACGGCCGCAGTTACAAGCCGCAGTCGGTTCACCAAAGGTCAATGATAAATGTAGAACGACGTACTGTAAGGGTCAGTCGGACTAAATGTGCACAAATTTCACAACGGAACACGTTTCGACCGCTGACTGTGAGAAATAAATACACTAGCAAAGAGGACGAACTAAACCACAGTAGGTATGTTAATTAAAGCCCAAATGTGTGGTCAGCATAAGGGCGTAGCTTGTATATATTTTAATTCATGTTACAATAGTATTGTCATTGGTTGATCTAAAAATGCTTCACGTACAATACCATGTACTACATTTACTTGACAATAAACGGACACGTTTGTGATGAAGTACCGTGCTTGATAGATATTGCCAGATCTAATATACAACGATGCAGTGTATATCACTCGATCTAAATACACGTAGTACATCGGATGGGCACATGTCAGATGAGTGTAAATATTATCAATACAATCTTGTCTTGAAACTAATTCTCATTCACACGAATAATGATTCTGGTTTGGAGAAAATGGTGACAGTTGTGTGAAATCATGAAAATATGAATCAATCATTCTGACATCATGAAGTTGCATTAAGTACATTTCGCAAGTCAAAGGACCTAATTCACAAAGACTTTCAAAGGGTTCCGATCGGCTTGTTGGTAAATTACTGTGCAATATACACAAACATAATGATATATCAAGTGTGAGTGGTAACAAATGAATGTGTTCATTATTAATGACTTGTAATGCTGAGACTGTCAATATCAATTAAATGTAAAATGTTTGCCAAAACTACCCATGTTAACTGAAACTCTTCAACTTTGTTTTTACTCATTTACAGTGAACAGCGCCCTCGACCTTTGTATACAACTACGTGGTCACGACTGCCCTTTCGGAAGATGACGTTTTCGTATTGGTGATAATTGCTGACAAATTTAAAGCTAGTTTCTCAAAAGATAGCAGCGCTAAATCAATACAATTTCAGTGCATGTGGAAAAAAACACGGAAAAACTCTTCATATTCATACTCGAGCTGTATGCTAAAAGAAGTTTGTTAAATAAATAAATCGGACGTAAAGTAGTTAGTATTCTGTAGTCAGTCTTGCTGTCTTTTCTTTCATGACGTAGACCACACTGCGAACGCGCGCCGTTTTAAATTGTACTAAACAGAAAAAGTTGTGTGATTGCCAAACAATAAAATGGCATTACTCCTGCGTGCAAGATTCGTACATTATTCTGTGTTCTCTTTTTGTTATGTTTTTCAAAGAGTGTTGATTGTATCAATCAGATAAAAAAATTAACACATAATATTGAATATTTCGCCTACCGTGACTTTGATATGTAGATGCAAACATGGTGTAATTTCATCGAACTCTGAACGCAAAGAATGGTACATGCGGTGGGCGCTTTTCTACAAGATGTCTCATTCTGTTTTTCTTTTTATGAGGTGACATTATACTATAATATAAGGTGATATCACTATATTACGATTTTCACGCAAATAATTCGATTTTTATGTGTTCGTTTAATATTTATTTATAGTTAATTTTTTTATTTTCTATGTGAACACATGCATGCAAATCGTCACCTATTTAATAACTTTCTAGCAGCTGGTGTATGACCATTAGTACGTCGCCTGTTTATCCTCCAAGTAAAAATGTTCGCTATACTTATATTCGTAACAACTATTTAAGGGCACCATGACCACTTTTAATCACTGATCATCGATTTCAATTGTTTCTTTTTTAATAAAAGAGTGTTAAAACGATCCTTAACGGTGGAAATTTATATTAAACATACTTACAAATTAATAAAAGAATTATCAATCCATATATAAGTCTTATTGGCAGTAACCTCTAATTTAAGATTCAACCATCTGTTTCTGGCAACAATCGCCTTACTCAGTAAAACAGAAGTACCGTGTATCATCATATCATTGAAACATTTTACGAATATAAACGCCACGGTCAAGGAAAAAAAGGCCTTAATGCCTGTGCGTACGTTTCGTCACAGATTTATGGTATTTCTTTATTTAAAAAAATATCGTCTTATAAAAAATCTAGTTTTGGAGGAGGGTGTCGTCCCAGATTAGCATTTTATGCTTGTTGTTAATAGAAAAACCGTAAGAAGCTTAATTGCAAGTATGGGATACGAAAGAAGGCAGAAACGGTTTTACAATTGTATTTACAAAGCCAATGTATGCAACAATAAAATTAAACATTTCAATAACAATGTGAAGACGTTTGGCATTTGATCAAATTTGCCGCTAAAATAATATGATTTTTAATATAAGTTTTGTTCTTCATAAGGTTGTGCTCTCAGAATATAAACCGCATCGATCGATCCGAGAACGTTCTGAATGATTGCCGAAAACATTTAGCGTCGAAATTTCGCATGTCGCACAAATGTGCACTGAAAATTCCGGCAATCACTTGTATAAACAGAGGTTTATTATATACATTTTATACAGTCTTTTGAATGTCTATGCAGAGTTAACACTGAAACTAGTAAGGCGTCTCATTATTTTGAATGCTAAATGTTTTTTAGACGAATCTACAACGGTCAATCAAGAGGCATAGGGTTTTGAGTGACCATGGGTTCCGAAAATGATTATATACGTGAGCAACACCGTGTAACCATGAACGTAATCGACAGACGATCGATTTCCGTGGAAAACCATGGGCTACATTTCACAAATGAGCCCTTCTTTGGGGATGCTACTCATGTACTCTGGGTTTTGTAAATGAATACACGAAAGTCGTATAATTATTTGCACGAAAGTGTATTGGTTTAATTAATTAGATGTTACAGCTCGATGTATAATGTATCAGTAAGAGCAAGTCGACATCCTATTAAACGTTATAAGAGTGGATTTGTATGACGAAGTGATTGTAAAATTTATGTAATAAACTGCGTACACACTAAAGCTCTATCTTGTTTTGAAGGATCAATTGTGCAGTAAACATTTATTCGATTATGATTTATTATGTTCCCAGTTCGCTTGGTTTAACTGAATCACATAAAATGTGTTACATAAATGTGCAAACGTGTGCATGCTTGGATAATATATTTTGAATTTAGATTTGTCTTTAGAACAGTCTTTTAAATGCAGACGCAAAATAGTGCTAGTACCAGATTGCGGATGAGAAATGGGTCGAAGAATAAAGGCGCGCGCGTTTCTATAAACAGTGAAGTGAATGATACAAAAATCTCCTTGTTCGAATCATACGACTATGCGCTGCCGTTCAGTGAGCAGACGGATCTCTGTACGCCACAGCAAGCATGGGCTGCCTCCAAGAATGCCATGAAGACAATTGACAAAAGTCACTCAGAGTATTACGTCAAAAAGCCGAAACTGACGTTTCATTCCAGCGGGACGTTTCAACAGGTATTGCTGGATATGTACGGAGGTACTAACTATAATTTTACACCTCTTACTGTACCCAAACTAAAAGTTATATCACAGAATCAAGTATTATCCAGAGTTGTTGAGCAAAGGCGTATTGACAATGACAAAGAAGTGGCTACAAAAGTTGAAAAGGAGGAAAGCGCTACGTCGCCATTGCAATGCTCCGTAAATCGCAACTGGAAGATTCCGAAAAGGCGAGTTAACGAGTCCCCATTTGAGCATAAGACTCAGACGCAGAAGCTGAACTGGGTAATGTTGCTGCACTCGATGAAGCAGACGTCAAGCGTCGAGAAGACGCGGAAGGACTTGTATGAGCGTTACGGAATACTTCCGACGACGTTACCGGACGGGACATTCGAGTGTGAAAACCGGATGCTCAGTGACCGTGCGCGTGCGAAGCTTTACGGACAGACGAAATACAGTAACCAGGATAGAAGACACAATAGCTATCAGCCGCCGTCGCTGCAAATGAGGTCAATTGCGAAGACGGCGTATTCCCAGCTAGGTCGGCTTAGTTGCAATTGTGCTCGCATTACAAATGCGTGTTATCAACACAAAAGACCGAAGACTGCACAATAATTTCAGAACAAAGTGAGACGTAGCAAGAACGCATTTCCTTGTCTAATAGACTTTGCGTATTTTTATACTCGGATTTTGCTCGGCTAAACTATCATTACGATGCCAGCAAAAAAAACTAACGATTTCATAGCCTTAGCATTAAATAAATAATACATATGTGTTGGTTGTCGTCTTAATCCAGGAAGTTTAAAAAAATTAAAGTATTAACTGTGTTTATAAATATTAGTGATAACTTAACTGAAAATACTGCCGGTATCATATTAAAAAAATCTTTTTGCATGTTACAAGATACTTTAAATAACTTCTTATATAAAGGAAACGTTTTTAATTCATTCGATGACATATATCTTCTTTATTTAAGTCAACATGTCCATCATATCTTGTTCAAACAATGTTTTCTTTGCATATGCGTTTGTCTATTGAGCAGACGGGCATTTTATCTATGCTGTAATAAAACTTCACGTCTTGTTGAATAGTGGTTGTATAACGACCATTGAAATGCATAATACAATCAACAAATAGATAAAATTCGGTAATACTTTAACAACAGAAGATTTATTTTGCTGACAACTAAAGTGCACTTTACATCCACATAAAGTATGTACTTGTATTTGTCAAAATTTGGCCGACTCATTTTAAAAGTTTTTTGGGAGGCGAATATTTTGTGTGAAATATATATTCTTAGGATTTAACGTACATCTTTTTCTACTTGTTATATCGTACATTGCTAATAAATTAATGTTCTTATATGTATAAATATATGACAATACCGTTTGAGCAGAGTTTGCAATTGCGGGAACTGGTTTATGGCAACCAAATGGATGATTTCTCGCGTGTTTTTGCGCATATGCCTTGCGAATACATATTGCGGACAAATGTAGAAAGAAAACTTACATTTAAGCGAATAAATGCAATATCAAAATCAACATCATAATTTTGCATTTTGATTTTTCCGTGGATGTGAGTTAACAATACAAAACCATTGAAACTAAAACATAAAACATTTTATTTACATTTTTTGTTTTCCGTTAAATAGTCATTCAATTGATCATGCAAATAGCAGAACACGACATAATTGATATTATAATCTTTGGTACAAAATGTTTCGCAGAATAAACATAATCTCGATTTTTTATCATTAGTAGAATTGTCATGTTTTTTTGTGGATATGGATACGGGAAAATCGAAGGGCAGAACATAAGAAAGAAACATTTGTATCATTCTGTCAGTTCTTGCTATGTCGTCATTGGTAGGGTCTGACTTCATCCATCCATCCGTCCACCCATCCACCTGCCTGTCTGCAAACCTGCCGGCCGCATGCCTGCCCACCAGCCTGCCTGCCTACCCGCCTGCCTACCCGCCTGCCTACCCGCATGCCTTTCTGTCTGTTTACCTTCCTGTCTGCCTAATCGCCTGCCTGCATGTATACCTGCATTGTCAGCCTACCCGCCTACCTGCCTGCCTGCCTGCAGGTATATCTGTATACCTGCCTGTCTTCCTACCCGCTTGCCGGCACTGCCTGCCTGCATGTCTGCATACCTGCCTGCCTGCCTACCCTCCTGCCAGCTTGCCGACCTGCCTGACTGTATGTCTGTCTGTCTGCCTAACTGCCTTCCAGCCTGCCTGTCTGTATACCTGCCTGTCTGCCTACCCGCCTGCCTGCCTGTATTTTTACTTGCCTTTCTGTCTGCCTGTCTACCTGCCTGCCGGGCTGCCTGTCTACCTGCCTACTTGCCTGCATGTCTGCCTTCCTGCTTGCCTGTCTACCTACCTACTTGTCTGCCTGGCTTCCTGACGACCTGCCAACTTGCCTGCCTGTCTTCCTGCCTGCCTGGCTGCCTGTCTACCTGCCTGCCTGACTGCCTCTCTACCCGCCTGCCTGGCTGCCTGTTTTTATGCCTGCCTGGCTGTCTTCCTGCCTGCCTGACTGCCTGTCTACCCGCCTGCCTGGCTGCCTGTCTTCCTGCCTGCCTGGCTGTCTTCCTGCCTGCCTGGCTGCCTGTCTACCAGCCTGCCTGCCTGTCTGTCTATCTGTCTGCGTGACTGACTGTCTACCTGCCTGCCTGCCTGTCTTTCTGCCTGCCTGCCTGTCTTCCTGCCTACCTGGCTGCCTGTCTACCTGCCTGCCTGTCTGACTGCCTGTCTACCCGCCTGTCTTCCTGCCTGCCTGCCTGTCTACCTGCCTGCCTGCCTGACTGCCTGTCTACCCGCCTGCCTGCCTGCCTGTCTTCCTGCCTGCCTGTCTACCTGCCTGCCTGTCTCCATGCCTGTCTGCCTGCCTGTCTTCCTGCCTGCCTTTCTACCTGCCAACTTGCTTACCAGAAAGTACGCGTCATTGCTCATTTCACAATGGTATAGTGGTAAGTGGCTGTTATCAATGGAGTTCATCTGATTACACACACAATCGGCAATCATTTTTCGATAAATCTAATAAACAAACAACAATATTTTAATTTCTGGCGATACCGGATCTCTTCTCTTTGATGTTTAATCTACTAAATATTAAAGTAACAGTTGCGGTTACTGCTAAAGAAGAAACGTATATGGATTAATTAACACATTATAAGTTACCGCGAAAGTGGAAACTTCTTGATTGATTTGTAATTATATTTTATGAAATCTCTTTTGAACGAAAAATGCATATTGTTCGCTTGTAAGCGGAAACAGTTTTGTTGACAATTATTTATGAAATCGCCTAATACTTGTTTTGAACATAGTCTATTTGCCAATAAATTAACGGGTCACTTTACGTCGGTGCTTCGGTTCGCTACAACTTTACCAGACAGCCAATGATCCCACGCGAAGTCGTGAACACATTTTTCAACATTAGGCAATACATGTATTTATATAGCCATTACTTATTGACAATTGATTTAGAATAACATATCACTACGCGATTAATCGCTTGTATTTTAAGAAATAAGTCACCGATGGTATCGATCAGTTAAGATATGCCAATCCTTTTAAGTAAATCGCATCTTTTTTTTATTGAAACATACAAAACATGTGTGTTAAAACAACAACACGAAAAAAAATGAAGTGTTGATTAACATGTTTTCGCCAAGTACTGTGAAGATTAAACATCTTATGCGCTTAATCTTACGAGCAAACCATGTTTTAGAAAATCAGTTCTTCTTTCATATATCTTTTATTTGAACATACTTAACATGTTATTTTGTTCAATTATATTTATGCGTAAGATATTGAAAACACACCGAATCTAATGCAGGTTGAATGGGAACGTAACAAACGGCCCATAAACTTACTCCGGAGTTTGCTTTGTTTTGGAAACAAACTACTGCATAGATAAACAACAAACCGGTCATTACTTTTTTTAATCAGATACACGATCAAGCGTTATTATTTTAATGAATATTCGATCTGTGTACAGCGTTGATTGTACGTACGGAAAAGATGGTTTTGTTGTGTTTGTTTTTGTTATTGTTGTTGTTGGGTTTTTTAAACTTTAAAAACACTGCTACATCTTTCTGGATTACAACTATTGCAATTACACATATTGATCACCATCTGCAATTTACATCCATTAAGGCGATCATATTATGGTCGCTAAACTACCAAAGCAGGACAGTATCGCTTAAAATGTAATGTACTAAGGGAAATGAATGGTACACACATATTGGCAAGTAATTGCTATATGCATTATGCGAATAATTTTTTTTTTCATTTTAAATAGAGTGCGACCGCGAACGTTTAAGCATATTTTCCGTACCCGTGGGTACATTGTAGTATATAGAGTACACGGTGTACTTTTTAAGGGACTTGTTCACATATTTAGGCATGTTTTAATTTGTCGTTTAATACTTTAAATTGATCAATGTTAACCTCGAAACTATAAAGCTACATTATCAAACAATAATACAATTAAAGAAAAAAAGTAATTAACACCAAGGCTCGAACCTCTGACCTTGGATAAAAAGCCTAACGCTCAGCCAGCTCGGCCACAGGTACTTTCATTTTTTATGTCCTTATATATATATACAATAAAAGAAAAAGTATCCAACGATGATTTCGCAGGTGTATTAAATAACACTATCCAACAGCATGAACGTTCAAGCAATGCACACATATGTCGTTGTGGTTGCCAGAAGGAAGCGTCCATCTAAGATTAAACACCGTTTATTTGATGAAAACCCACCAAGTATGTCCAAAACAGCTAAAAGTTCCACAAATATGACCCCATAATCGAAGTGTGTAATCTGTGTTCTCGACGTCCAAATGTCAGTTATGACGGAAGGCGATTTTTGGTCGATTTTTTCACAATCAAACAAGAACTTAGCTATAAACTTTACGTACGTATTTCATTGACTACCGGTAAGTTTTACTAAGTTTTTACAATTTTCAGGGTTTAAAATTGTCAAAAGATGCATGTAATGGATATTTTAGTGCTTGGTAAATGCTGAGTATAATTGTTTCATCGCAAGGAACATAACTACAACGAAATTTTGCAAATCTGGAAAAAAATGTGTAAATGTACCGCTTTGTGAAAAAGCAGTAACGGAGCTGACAACGACCAATTCGCTTTAATTAACCCTTACTCAAATTGTTATTGGGTAGTTGTTCTACTTGTGCACTACGTATGCAAGTAACTAACCACTGCTTTACTTGAGTCATATGTAGGTAGGGGGAGTGGTCGTTGAAATTATTTTATGACCGATCACCAGACATGCTGTGAACAAACGAACGCACGTTTGGGCCTAACGAATACATATTATATGTACATATCATGAGATATAGAGCGGGAAATGTTCATCAAAAATATGACGAAGAATTTTTAAAGAAACGATATGTATGTGATCATATATCCGTATGCATGATATAAACCAGATAGATAACCATTAACACATATGATTAAGTAAGCGTTCAATACAGACAGTTCACCAATTATTGGGTCGAATTTGAACTCGCCATACATTAATCAGTTAAATTAGTATTGTTTATAGTTTACATCAATGGCTTAAAGTTGCCGGGTAGACCATTAACTCTGCAACATTTAAAAATTCACAAAATATTAATTCGGGTAACAAACTTGATGTTGCACGACGCCCATGATAATAAAATGTGACATGAAAAAACTTGTTTGTTTAGATACATTGTAAAATTTTGTTACTTGCAGTCCGCACAGGCTTATAAGGGACGACACTTTCCAAACTACGTATTTTTTCGTATAAAGGAAGCCTTTTGTCATTTGAGAATGTAGTCAAGGCGGAAAGAGTCGTCCCAGATAAGCACAGTCTGATCTTCACTGGCTGATCTGGGACAACTCTTTGCGCACGATAATTAAGCTTAGTTTTTCCATACTTAGTAATAGATAATTGTTTTTGCCTCGCGCATTATCGATATGCACATCGCCCCGTAGCCAAGAACGTGGTTATTATTTAATATAAAAACGTTTCTGTTTTTTCTACGACGTAAGCGTTGTTCATTTCGCAGTCAAAGGCCTTTGCTGTCCGAAATTTATTTTTGTTTTGCGATCACTTTTGATATTAAGCAGGCAATTTAGATTCCCCGTCTTAACAATAGATCGAAGATGCAATGAAGGTGGGTCTTCTATAATGGTGTATTCACTGAAATTCCAGCTTGATAAACTTCGAAGAGTTGAAAACAGGCTACAATAAAAGTTGCAAATGTTAACATAGCTATGGCAGTCTAATACCGTTGCATAGCTGCCCTTTGCAAGGATTGTGTTCAAATGCTGGTTACCGAGATGTAATGGAACTGCAGCTACCGGTAGTTACGTCGGAGACATGTGGGAGCGAGTGCAAGGAAATTTACCAAGGTACACAACCAGAAAAACGAATAGGTCACTGGCGGTGGTTTCAACAAAATGGTAGAATATGCTCCTTACCGACTTTAAAATGTAGCTAATAAGGCTGAGCTTAAGCGAACATTTACAAAACTTGTTCAACCAATTTAACACTGATTATTAACTACCGTTACTTACTGTGGCTGTTGAAACTAGGGATATACGGACAGCGTAATTGGATATTTATAGTTTTTGTCACATGGATGTAGTTGTATTTCTTGTAAGGAAGGACATGTTTTCTCAGATCAAATTATAAAAATCGAAGTTAACACAATTTTAAGTTTTCCACACTCTTCTCTGTTTATGTGTACATTCGTTATTATATTGTTTCATATTATTATAATACCAAAAACCGAACTTAAAGAGATTATTATACAAGTATATTTTACAATAACTGTTTGGTTTTTTAATTCAAATCGTAACGTCAATATCCAACTGACTGTTATTCGCGACCACATTCATATAACAGAGCCCGAGACATGTCTAATTATTTGAGACACTGGAGCATCACAATGTCACAATACACGCAATCCGCGGACGATCGATTACCGTACAACACCGTGGGCTGCATTCCACAATAGAGTCCGCCTTTTACGATGCGATTCATGCTTCTGTTCAGCCAGAATTGTGTAAATGAATACACGAACGCCGTATTATTCTTTTCATGCAATTTAATGGTTTATTTCAACAAATGTTACAGCTAGGGATATAAAAATCAGAATGCGGGGATTGGTTTCACGTTCAGATGCAATTAGAATTATTAGAAGGGTGGATTTGAACGAAGAATGTATTGTAATTTATTTAAGTAACTGCGTACACACAAACGCTTTGTGTTATTTAACAAGGAGCTTTCATGTTAACGCGGCCACTATAATGTAAATCGCTGCACCTTTTTCGGAGAATTAAATATATTTATTACAACAAACTTAATAAAAAGGCAATCGAGTGTGGACTTCCGGAGATTGTGCATGATGGGAATCTGATGGCGAACTCAAAAGGGCCATTTGGTGGGATGAGGACGCAAAGTAGTGTCAGCGGAAGTAGTCCGCGGTTAAGAAAGGGATCTAAGAATAAGGGATCGCGCGTTTCTATAAATAGCGAGGTCAGTGAATCTGAAATATCCCTGTTCGAATCGGACGACGATGCGCGGGCGTTAAGCGAGCGGACGGAGCTGTACACGCCACAGCAAGCCTGGACCGCCTTCGAGATCGCCTTGAAGAGCATTGACAATAGTCACTCGGAGTATTACGTCAAAAAGCCGAAACCGACGTTTCTGTGCAGCGGGACATTTCAAAGGGTGATGCTGGACATGTACGGAGAGACTGACTATGGTACTAAAGCTTACACCGTGTTGAGACAGAAGGTTAACACTATGTCGCGGGCTACAAGTGTAGCGACTCGAGTGCTTTCCAATGCTGCTGAACAGGGGCGTATTGAAAGGGAAAGAGAAGACTCTATTAAGGTAAAGGAGGAGAGAAACGCTGTTTCTCAGTCTAAGCCGTCGGCTTTGATAAGTTCCGCTAAGCGCGGCTGGAAGATGCTGAAGAGGCGAATCAACGAGGACGCCATGGAGACCCATACACAGACACAGAAACTGAACTGGGTCATGTTGCAGCACACGGTAAAGCAGATGTCAAACGTCGAGAAGACGCGGAAGGATTTGTACGAACGTTACGGCATTGTGCCGACGACGTTACCCGACGGGACAGTCGTCTGTGAAAACAGGATGCTCAGTGACCGTGCGCGCGCGAAGCTTTACGCACAAACGAAAGACGGACATCATTATAGAAGACCCACCAGCTATCAGCCGCCGTCATTGCAACTTCGATCTATGGCAAAAACAGGGAATAAGAATAGTGGGCTAACTAGAAAAACTGCAAGCAAAACAAATACAATTCTCCGAAAGCATAGGCCATTGACTGCAAAATGAACACGGAATGCGACATACTTAAACCGAAGCCTTTTGGGATACTAAATAAAGAGCACGTTCATGACCATAAGGCGACGTGCACATAAATAAATAGGCGAAGCGAAAACGTTCCTCTGATACTAGGTATGCAAATAAGTGGCTTATGAATGGCGTGTCAAATAAGGCCCCTTTGACCAGGAGCACATCAGAGACGAACAACGTTTTACAATGCTGACGTAATCAATGACGTGTCAAATAAGGCCTCTCTTTGACCAGGAACATGCCAGAGATGAACAGCGGTTACCATGCTGACGTAATGAGCCTCGTTCAACTAAGTTAACTGAGCTTAATGCATAAGAGTTAAGTTTCGTTCCAGATAAGCAGTTTACACTTATTCGGGAATATTTAAATGTTGCAGACTTGGTATGTTCTAATTTAAAAAAGGTGGCAACTAAGAACTACAGGTTGTCATTATAAACAACTATAATTGAAATGGTTTATAATTATGTACGTCGCTTTCAAACTCGACCCCAATAATAGGTGAACGGCTTGTATATACTGCATTCGAACTTAATCATATGTTTTATTGTTTATTTATTTAATATAATGCATATATTGAGATATGGACATATACATATCGTCTCTTCAACCATGCTTGTGATTGATATGTTCTTCTCTGTATTATATTACAAGACGTTGTCTTCCGTACATGTACATATAATATGTATGCGCTCGCTCCAAATGTGCGTTCGTTTGGTCACAGTATGTAACATGTCTGGTGATCGATCATAAAATAATGTAAACGGTAATTTACCCCCAACCTCTGACTCAAGTAAATCAGTGGTCAGTTACTGGCATAATTAATACACAGGTATACAAGCAATACAAGCTAATCACCCAAAATGTGAATAGTTTTACTGAACGCCATCATATGACTGCAAACTCACAAACAAGGCATCCTTCGTTTGGGTATAATTTCTTCATCACGGAATCCATATTACGATTACTTTGGTGTTTATTTAATAAGTAATCGCCATTATGTGTTCAATCGCCGTGATTTTTAAACTCTTCAATAGTATCATTCGCAAACTGTATATAGCTATGACTCTCCAATTGGTGTATCAAATTCATTTTGCTTAGTTTATTGCATTTAAACCGAAATTTGCAATCGGGTCTGGATGTTTGCTTTAAATGTCGAGATCCGCATCTCCACAAATTATAATAAACGACAACAACAATAACAGGACAACAACAGCAATTATAAAAACACCATCTAATCTGTTCGTACAATCAACGCTGACACATTATGTGCACAGATCTTAGTTTCTTTAAACCAATAACGGTTGATTGGTATCTGATTTTTCACATATTTTAAATGACTCCACTAGGGTCAGCCTGGTGTCTTCCTCTTTATTTGTTCTTTGTCTCCAAAACAAAGAAAATGCAGGATAAGGTCTATGGTTCGCATTCAGCGTTCAGTGAATTTGGCGTTTTCACAATCGTTTGCATAAATATAACTAAACAAAATACAGTGTTGAGTAGTTTCCAATATTGTGAGATAAATGAAATGAGAACGGATTTTAATGGTTTGCTCGTATTTGTTAATTGCCTAATAGGTTTTGACTTTCAACAATTGATTTGTTTGGGTTTTTGCTGTTATCGCACACGGGTATTGTTATTTATCCATTTCAATCAGTTCATGATAAGATTTGTTTTAAAAAGATTGGCATATCTTAAGTGATCGAAATTAACGGTGGCTTATTGTCTTAAAATACAAACGATTGATCGCGTAGTGATATGTTATTCTCAAGCAATTGTCAATGACTAAAGACTATTGAAATATTGTCTAATATTTATGAAGTTTATTCATCGGTTATCAGTCCAGACGTCGGCGTGTTATGTTTCGTTATACAATTCTATTTGACGACACAACTAAATAGTTGACTTTACGGGTGTGTTTGGGTTTGAGATTATGGATACTTTGAGGTTTGGTTTTATTGTTGCGAAGCGAAGCAACGACTAAAAGTGACCTGGTCATATATTGGCACATCAAAAATGTTCCAAACATGTCATAGATCCTAAAAGTAAACATGAAGCCTATTCACATGAATGAACTACTAGTAATACGGGTAGTCATAACTAGGAGGACGTGTGAAATATCGTAACGTCTGGTTTACTAATTGTTACATTATTTGTAATGCATTTCATCGGTAATTTCGATAATACCTGTACTTCTCTCATGTTTTTTAAATATGCTTTATATATCATGAGGCTCCGCAAAGACACGGGTTCGAATCGCGCTGAAAACAATTGTGTACCTAACTTTTTATATTATTATTGATAATATTCCATTTTTATTAAAATTGTGTCTGTTAATCAAAATTAACTGAACTTTTACAAAAATAGAAATAAATATTTGAACAATACTTAAAAGGTATACGATTTATGTGAAATAGGCTTGTCATGAAAAGTTGCGCAATTGTTCATAATGGATTTGTCGACAATAAGATACATCAGAGAAAATAAATTTCAGTAGAATCGATGTTTGTGATCAATTATGAATACTTATGTATTTTCAGTTGCAGAATGTGCGTAAGCGTATTAAACTATCTTTAATATATTTATGAAAGCCTGAGAGATACGCGCCATAAATAAATATAAATAACTTGATACCATGCCAACAATTTGCAGTGTTGTGTGTCCTCGTTTAAAAATACATGAGGCTCGCTCTTGGAAAATTGGGCTTAATACGTGTTCGTAAAGTGTCTGCCCTTATTGACATATGCAGTACGCACAGGCGCGCCAGGAATACTTTCCGCCTCGACTTGATTTTTTACAGGAGACTTCCTTGCAACAAAAACATCCATTTCAGCGGAAAGTGTTGTCCCTGATTAGCCTGTACGAAATGCACAGGTTTATCTTGTCCGCTACTTTACGCATCTGCATTTAGCCCCGTTTTCCAGCGTTATGCAACATTAACACACTTTTGACTCTTCTATCGGCTCGTCGAATATGGTATGCCAGCTGTGTTCTCGTTCAGATATATCACTGTATTGTGAAATATGATATAAAAAACGTCTACTGATCTAAAGTGGTTGCGTGCGACGTATAAAGCGATTTAATAAATAATAAATAGTCAACGATAAAAAAGTCACCGCTTTCACGCGGTCAATGTTCTCTTTGCATTTTGCGTTGAAAAGCATGATTTGATAGCTTAAAAGATGATTAAATTAATACTAAATACACAAGAATCACGAAGTTTCAACTTTCGCGATATCTTCATGTCGTATGAATTAGTCCATATAATTCCTTCCTATGCAGTATCCGGACCTGTTTGTGCGATATGAGGTCGATAATCGTAGGGAAGAGATCCGATATCTTCAGAAATCTGAATATTGCTATTTGTTGACTCGCTTAAGCGAACAATTATTTCCGATCGTGTGTGAACTCTGTGGGACTCTTTTTGAAAACTGCCACTAATGTACGTCAATACCATTGAGACTGGAGTATTAAAGTGCAAAATAAATAATACAAGTTAAGATACATTAAATTTTAAATTTTTCGATTTTGCGTCAGTTCCAATGAATGAATATTTGTCATCGAAGAAATTGAAAAGCATGTGTTTTATAAAATGTTACTTAAAATAAACATTAACTTGGAAGAGATTACCTGTGTTCAGTTATGGTATTTATTTCCTATTTTAAAGAGGATGAAGGTAGCATTAACACATACACAGTTTATATATTTTTCAAACATAGTAAAAATCGTATTTTAAAACGTTCTAGTTCAGACGCTGATCCGCAAAACAAACAAATCCAGATGTGTTATTTATTTGGTGTTTAGTCAATGAAAACGTTTTGTTTTGCTGAAATATTGAAGATATACAGTATTTGGTTCTGCAAAATCCCAATCTAAAGAAATACACAAAGTATATAAAAAAAAACGGAAATGCAATATTTCTAGGTCTCAATTTGTTCCTGGTCTTTTATTTTTTACATGACCCAGTTCAGCTTCTGCGTCTGAGTCTTATACTCCAATGCGTATTCTTTCACTCGCGGAGCATTGCAACGGCGAAGTCGGCTTCAAAAGAGAACAAGCGGTCTCATCCTCTTCAACATTTGCAGCGACTTCTTTTTCCGTGTCGCCCCTGCTCCACAACTCTAGATAACACTCGAGTCGTCATACTCGTTGTCCTCGATATATGGTTAGCCTTATGTTAGGGTGCAGTGAAGGGTCTAGAACCATAGTCGGTTTCTCCGCACATATCCTGCATAACCCGTTGAAACGTCCCGCTGGATTGAAACGTCGGCTTCGGCTTCTTGACGTAATACTCTGAGTGACGGTTGTCAATAGTCGTCGCGGCATTTTAGGAGGCAGCCCATGCTTGCTGTGGCGTGTAGAGTTCCGTCCGCTTCTTGAACTGAAGCGAATCGTCGTACGATTCGAACACGGAGATTTCCCAATCGTTCACGAAGTTGTTTATAAAAACGCTTGAACCCTTATCCTTCGACCCCTCTCTCTGCTGCGGACTTTTTCAATCGGCACTACTTCGCGCCTGAATCCAGCACGAAAGCGCAATATTGTTCGCCATCGAAATTCCTAATATATGATCCAAGCACGCAAACGTTCGTGTATTTATGCAAAAAAATTGATCTGAATCAGTAAAACCAAGCAAACTGGGAACATAATAAATCATAATGGAATACATATTTACTGCACAATTGATCATTGAAAACAATAACTTTAGTGTCGTCGCAGTTTCTTACATACATTTTACAATCACTTCGTCATTCAAATCCTCTCTTCTTGATGCATGTATTTGATCTGTGCGAGCTGCAATATTAATTAAACCATTAAATTTTCATTCGAATACTAAGACGGGCTTCGTGTATCATTAACAAAATCCAGGCTAAAGAGTCGCATCCCCAGAGGATGCTTTTATTGTGAATTTTGTTTATGTTTTTCCACGATTTTCGATTGTCCAACGATTGCGTTTATTGCGACATTGTGATACTCCCTTTATAACATCTTTGTCGGAAACCATGTTCACTCAAATACGCTATACTTCTCCATTGACCGTGGGGGATTGAGCTAGAAACATTAATCATTCAAGAATCATTAATAATGCGTTTCATAAATTTCCGTCTCCAACTCTGCCGACAAAGTTACATACTTTGTATTATTTACCACTCAAATTATCGATCATTTATAGACTTCTTTCGAATAGTATATACACGTGGAGTGTTATTTTATTGCTCATCATGGGCTAATCAATATTTCTTGAAAAGAAATTTTCTTAGCCAGTTCAACCCACGGTTTATAATATAGTGACAACGGAATCCAAACTTTGGGTTCCAACGAATGAAAATCATCATTTCAATGGAACCGAGCCTGGCGAAGGATCTAACGAGAGGTTTAACTTCACTTAGAGATTTGTTCTCCTCAGAGATGTTTTGGATAAATGCGGAATCTACCACTTGACTAGAATGAATTACCCTTCGCCGACATAACGCATACTGAAATGCTGTTTTTGCTATCTTAGGGCACTGGACTCGTTCGACATTCTTTAACATTCAACAGCCTAACGCAACTATTCGACATGTTCCGCTCACTTTAATATGCAAATGTTTTATTTTAATTATTTACTTACATTTGCGTTGATAAAATGCGAAAGTTTGATTTTTTTTCTGCAAGACGTCTGTCAAGTCAGTGTAGTTTGGAAGCTAAGGAATAATGATCGGAAACAGTTAACGGTATTTTGTCGGGGAAAACATGACTTAATGAATGTTCGTAAAGTGCCGTCCCAGCTAAGCAGGCTATTAAGGGACGAGGACGACACTCTCCGATGAAACTGGATTTTTGCTAAGAAAAGGCTTCCATTCAATGTAAAATACCATCAAAGCGAATAATAATACACATACATTAAGCCCCATTTTACCAGAGCGAGGCTCTTATATTTGCCATGTATTTCCATGATATGATGACACGCATACTTTGTATTTACTGATTGATATTATTGTTGCCTGAAACAGATGTTTACGTTCGGACAAAAAGGTTAATGCCGATATGACTTCTAGATGGATTAATACTACTTTGATTTGTAATTACGGTAGTGATATCTTTCCACCGATAAGAACTAATCTGTCAATACCCTCTTTATTAACAATACAATATTTGAAATGATCAACGATTAATACAGGTTATGGTGCCCTTAAAATGTTGTTACGACTTTACAAATATCGCATAAGTAATCTTGGAGGATTAACTGGCGACGTACTAATGGCCATATATCTGATACACAGTAATTCACTATGAGGCGATTGGTATAAATGTGTTCACACATACACTGAAAAATTAAGTATTAATAATGCACTTAATTAACGAACACATACACATTTCAATGATTTGCATGAAATCATGTATCTAGTGATATCAACTTATGCTACATTGTAATGACGTCACTTTCCAGAAAGAATAATTTAAGTTAACATACTTGTACAATTCTATGCAAATAGAGTTCTATAAATTAATGCACATGTGTAGGCGCAATAATAAACCACTATTTTTTTTATAAAACATGCCTATACATTTAATGATTCGTGATTGTAACCATACACACCGATGTGTTGTTGTTTTTTTTAAATAAAGAAGAAGCAATAAATGTAATGTTCGATATATGGACAAATAATACCGAAACAAAAACACGAAGTTAAACCTTTCTGGATTAGTTCCAATGACTTGTGTTATGTACTTAATAATTCTTCACGATGTCTGATTGATGGATTCTGTATGTGCATAGACTCGCATAACCTCCAATATTTTCTAGAGGGACAACCGCTGGAAATGTACACAATGTATTTATCGCCATCGGACAATGACCCTATATCCTGTGAGACATATGCAATTGTATTCACGACCGTATACGTGAATTTCTGCAATTCAATCGCTTGAATCTATAACATAACATTGTAGAAGAATTCTTTTGCTCCCTTTTTTCTTTTCAATTTCGGAAAAAAGGCAAAAACAATGAAATGCTCTTTTTGAAATAAGAAAGAGATAAGAAAAATAATAATCATTAACCGTATTGTTTTGCTATTTGAGAATCTCCGCTATCGTCGACATGACTATACTACTTTAGATATGGCAATATCAAGTGTCAAGTATAGGGCTGTTCCTAACAAACGTGTTGGTTTATTGTCCAATAACTGTAAGTGTTGTACATGATGATATTTTTTATTATCGACCATGGTCTAGAATATTGTAACATTTAAACATGAACAAAATACATAAAAAGCTATATCACTTAGCAGACAATACATTTGGACTGTATTAAACATACCTACTGAAATTAACTAACTTCCTTTTTGATAGTGCATTTATTATTTCGCAGTCAGCGGTCTAAACGATTTCCGTGGTGCAAGTTTTGCACTTTTAGTTCGACTGACCCCTACAGTATGTCGTTCTACATTTAACCTTGACCGTTGTTGAGCCGACGGCGGCTGGTAACTTTTCGGCCGTACATATTGTATGGCATCCTCCGTTCGTCCGTACAGCTGCGCGCGAGCGCGTTCACTAAGCATTATATTTTCACAGACAACTCTTCCGTCGGGTAACGTCGTTGGCACAATGCCATATCGCTCATATAAGTCTTGTCGGGACCGCTCCATATTAGTCATCTGTTGTACCGTCTGCTGCAACATGGCTAAGTTGAACTTCGGCGGGGCTTGCGATATATGCTCTTTGTTATCGTCATTTACTTGCTTCGAAAGCGCTTTCCAACTGCGTTTTGCAAACACTTTAGTAACACTTTCAGAGTCTTCCTGTACTTCCCCGGTTTTACCATCAGGTTCTTCATAAACGGTTTGTTCGCAGTCATTATTTGGTTCTTCAATTTCGCGCAATTCTTGTCCCTTGGCCACTGCCTTTGCCATCATCCTAGCGGCAAGCCCCGATGATTTTGCCATGTTGCCTAGTTTTTGTTTCAGCAAGGTATAGCCTTTGGTGTTGCCATACTCTGTATTTCCATACATATCTACCATTACTTCTTGAAACGTTCCACTGGCGATAAAGTTCGGTTTAGGTTTCTTTAGAAAATATTCTGTATTGCCACTATCAATACTTTTCACGGCGTCCTCGAACGCAGCCCAAGCGTGGTGTGGCGTTAGCGTCTCCGATCTTTGACACTGCGACGCACTTTCGTCATCAGATTCCGACAACAACAACAACTCTGCTTCACTTACATCACTATACATTGACAACCGGGAATTTCCAGGCCGCGATAAACTTCTCCGATTCTTACTAGAGGTTGAAGTGATGGAATTTCGTGACTTGTATTTATCTGATGGTTTGTTTTTAGATGACATACCTAAATCGATCTCAAAATTGTCATCTTCTAATATATCTTCCTGGCCACCATTAGGCAAATGATGACCATTAGTTGTGTCGTTTCTATCTTTACCTACAGATTTAACATATATCTCCATTCGGAACACTTTTATTCTCACTTGCGTTTTTACTTATTGTATATCCCACATCAGTCTCCGGATTTGAAGGTTTGTTTTCGCCACGCGATTGTTTTAACCTTGCAAGAAGACCCTGCATGTTTGTTATATTACCTGCCACCTTTAAAACAACATTTTGCTGATTAATACTTCAGCATACCTGCTTCAGTCCAGTTGATAATTTTGCTGAAATTAAAACCTGAAAAACGATGACATCCGAAATTAACAATCTTCAGTACGATCCGTCGAGTACCTGTCATCAAATGGTTATCGATACGCAAACAAAACACTACCCGTCCGTTAATGAAGTCGACTGGCAAATGTATTGACCACTAACAGAACGTCAATCTCACAAAATAAGCAAAGAATCCATGGTCCAGTTACGTTTATATTAGTATGTGATTTTGGACTTATCTACTTGTGCTAAGCCTGTCCTGTTTACATTTGCGAACAGAAATCGAATGATTATGTACATTTATGTATCATAATAAATAATTCATTTAGTACGCCTCTTTATATCCGTTTCCAACTTGATGCTTCTTTTCTGACATTGTTCTTTATATCATATTTATGAGTAAAAAAATGTTCAAATCTTCTTTTAATTGGACTCATTTATCGTGGTTTTACCGCTTTCGCTATGAATGCGGCCGCCGCGCGCATTATTTGCTTTTCCGCGGACTGTAAACATCACACCTTAACAGCCAGCGTTTTTATTTTGATCGGCATTCAGTACTTTACCGTTTCCATTTCCGATCTACCGGATCATATATAAAAGAAATAGTTGTTTTGTGGTCTTCTTGTTGCACAATCATTAACGCTCTAAGCGAATACTTGGGTTCACGTACGTAGGTTTTTTTTCGGTTGTCAAAGCAAACTTTAAAGAAAAAACATTGCAACATATGTTTGTTTTGTTGGCATCTTCTGTCCAATTATATTCGGTGTCACGCTATCCCGTTTATTTACCATAACAATAGACCGATTAGCTGTGCACCTTCACGGTATTATATATCAGCGTTTACTGTTCAAATCAGTAGAGCAAATATTATCGCTCCGTTTCAATGAAACCCAGCAATATATTTATATTGTGAACTAGTAGAAATCACTTTTGCAAACTCCGCTGCTTGTTTGACAGATCGTTGCTTGTTTGAAGTATAAAGTTAACACTTTGCAGGGCCTTTAGTGATACCCCCGGTCCACTTGTTTTAAAGGCGCAGTGAACAGAACACTGAACAGTGATTATGTCATACAATATGAACTACAGAGAAAGTCCATTTTTAATTGTTCACATGCCATTTCAATTGACGAGATGATAAAGGCAAAATGGTTTTTAGTTTTATAAGTTTTTAAATATTGGTTAGGTGTTTATTAATTATGCTATTGTCTCTTGAAGAATTGTTGTTCTGTGGACACGAAATATGTTTATGTTTATTTTGTGTATAAGCTTCTCAGAGTATATAGAATTCTTTACGGACGATGAGCGTTTAAAGACAGTCAACATGTGTCGAATATGTTAATTTGAATAGCATAGCCGCGTTCTGCGAAAACTGGGCTTAACACATGTGCGTAAAGATTTCCACATATAAACATAATTATGCAGCCTGCACAGGCATAGCAGGGACGATTGTTTCTGCTTTTATTGAATTTTGTGAAAAGAAATCCTCTTCTAAGAGGAAATCCAGTGTTGGGCGGAAAGTGTCGTCCAAGAACGCGACTTAATTTCTCTCATTAGCTAGAGCCCCCAGTGCTATGGTCAGTAATTCAATCGTAATAGTATCGATCTTTCTAGCAATAGTAAAAGTATTGGTTCAGGTCTCAGTAAAAAGATTGGTTAATTAATTAGCATCGCTAATGACTCCATAAACACTTGCTATTTTGTTTCCGAAATCTATTGGCAATTTAACTTGTTGAAGATTTTTTATGTCAAAAAAACTTGCTATATGTGGGTCAGACATAAATAAATGCTTTAAAATAACTTTACTACAACGAACATGGAATGAATTTGGAATGTGTTCATTGACATACTCGCTTCTAACGTATTTTTGTATAGAAATATAATAAAACACAAGTTTTTATCAGCTAGTGATTCTAGAAATCAGTTAATTCACTACAGAGATGACTTTCATGGAATTTGAATTTATAACAAAAGTAAAGGTTTGCGAAATCGCGGGATCGGACAATAACTTACTCATACAGTCGAAAAATGGGATAAATTTAGATACAACTCCTAACCACTAGTCTTTGCGGGAAAATGCGATATATCCGCGTGTGCAAATACAGTTTGAAGGCCATTCGTACTTGTGAGCGATTGAAATAGTCCATATTTCAATGAACGTGTCCACTTTCATTGATTGGATATCTACAATGAAATCATAAAGGTCTCAATATCTCATAATATACAGCCCATATTTCTTTGCTTAAAGTTCATACTGTGTTTCGAGTACAAGTATTGATTTGGGCCCTGTTAAAAAATATCTGTATCACTGAAACAGTGAAAGCGAAAAGTGGACATTCATGATATCGTTCCACCTACTAGGCGCATTTTGATAAGTACAGGCGTAACAAATTATTTGTTTCAACAAACCCGACCGACCATAATTATTTTGTACCGATTATAAACTTTTTTTCAGGTTAAGTTTTCGATAATGTTTGTCAAAGTCACTTAAATAACTATCCAGTACCAGTTTGTGATCATGTTGGCTTCATTAAATCATACTCTCAATATGAACTATACTTACAAAAAAACAACAATTTAATAGCGATTTAAAAACGTTTCTGAATTTCATTACATATTTTTTTATAAATTGGGAATCGCTTAAAACAAGAAAAAGTTTAGCCGACCTACTCACCCTACTTTTTTTGAAAAGTAAATAGAAATGCATGAAGTGGGCTTATAATGTGAAAACTGGTTAAAATCGTGTTTAGACGCTTGATGTATTGATGTGACACAGCTATCTAGACTGTAAAATGATCATTGATTGATATTCAAATAATAACCGTTAGAAAACACATGTCGCTATCGTACTATCGTGTTATCGTACTGTAGTCATCGTATTATCGCATTGTCGCCATCGTACTATCGCACTGTCGCCATCGTATTGTCACACTGTCGTTATCGTAATATCACATTGTCGCCATCGTATTATCGCACTATCAAATTGTCGCCCTCTGGATTTTAATGTATAACCACGATGACCCTAAAGGTATTCCGTAATGTTCCTATATACATTCATATAAGTTGTCAGTAATATTTACAACTAGCATTAACAGAATCGATTAAAGACTTGTCAAATACATGTATACATTAACAAAAATATATTGGTAAATATTTATCCCTTTACACTGCGTGTGTGGGGGCCTGTGTCGAGGGTGTTTCAACATACACAAGTATACTACAAAGGTATATTTAAGTGTTATTTTCAACATTTATAAATTACGTACAGCGAAGAACTGTAGCGCCTTCATTCTTCTTTCCTGTAAAAGTAATGTCCCTTTTAAACATATAGAAACATCGTCAGTCTATGTAAATAAGGTACATGGATAATCTTTCATTTAATACAGAATAAAAAGTAAAAACTAAAAGGTATCAACAAAACACAGTATCTTTTGTTATACACGTTGTCTGATCATTGCAGTCTGCACATGCTAATCAGGGACCACACTTTCCGCCTGAACCGGATATTTGCCAAGAAGAGACTTCCTTTAAACAGAAAATATCATAAAAGTGGAAAGTGTCGTCCCTGATCAGCCTGAGTGTGCGGACTGCATATGCTATTCTGGGGCGAATCTTTACGCACATGCAGTCAACACCATTTTCACAGAGCACGACTAAAATATAATAATGGGAGGTCGATGAATTAAAAAAAACATGAATCTATAAAAAGGAAGTTACATAACTTCGCGTATTAACTTACGTTTTCCATTTCTAAGCCTGTAGATTTATGCATATAAGAAATCATTGAACTGTATTTTGCTTATTAAAATGTTAATTCACTGCATAAGATTCGTCTGATCCTTCGGTGCCCCACACTTTTATAAAAACAGCCCGATTGGCTTTCGTCTTTATTTACTTTTTAGATCTCAAGATATTGTAACAGGACGTGACTTTAATGCACGCATACGATCGCCTAGGATCGCTGCGAGGTGGAAGTGCGAATATATATAATAAAGGCATTTTCGCGCCTATAACCTTTCTATCCGATAAGATTTGACACGATTGGTAACGACAATATCCGATAAGGTGTGACAGGATCGACACGATAAGTTCAAGATTTAGACTACGATTTCATTCGTGGGACCAATCGTGATAGAGGGAACATTGCATTAACGTGGTATTTAAAGACGTTTAACTAAAACTATTGTTATATTAAGAAATCAACGAGTTATTAACGGGCAGTTGTTATCTACCTGTACAGTACCATTGCAAATAAAATCGATATGCAGAGCAGGGTAATAAATCTGGCGTGTTAAAACCTCTGATGTCGCGTAAAACGCGAACACTGTGTGAAATAGAATTGTTGGCTTGCTTTGCATTTTGGATTTGTTTTACATTTTCATATTCGAGTTCTGGTTCAGAGAGTTCATTTGTTTGGAAAAAACATTTGATAATTACACACACAAAATTGAGCTTTTTGTGTACCAACATTTTAAATACTAACATGTTTAAAATAACGAAACATTATTAGTGTTTTAATAACTATGCACATCGGTCTTGTTCCTTTCCTACGTTCTTCTTAATTAGCGTCCTAGCAGTCCGCACAGGCTAATCAGGGACGACACATTCCGCCTGGATTTTCATTTAAATATGACTTCCTTAATGCGATATAAATCCATCAAAGCGTCCTTGATTAGCCTGCATTAAGCCATTTGTTCCCCAAACGTGTTTCTTTTGTATGAAAGTATATAAGTCTAATGACTGGTATTTATATTGCTGACAAAAACGTGTTCATATACATTTTACATGTACATTGCCATGATATCTCGATTCTTCTGTGCTAACGTATTTGACTCATGAACAAAATTATGTTTCTAAAAAAACGCAACAACAACAAAATATACACGTGTCAGTTTTGTCGTAGCTAGTTTATATCGTAGTGGTTGAAAGAAGATTCAGAATTTTTTAGCCTTAAAATATACACCACACCTACTTTAAGTGATGACGTCCAAGTCACGCGAAGATCTGTGTCGTGATATGAAACTTTAAAAAATAGTAGTAGTTATAATTTGCTTAATTCAACAATAACAATCATTCACAGTGGTTTACACGCCAGACAATCGAACATTTTACAATCAGTGGACGGTTGAATTTGATATGAAATGGCAATATAGGCCAAGCCTAATTGAAGACACGGTCGAACAGGTGTCGGTGAATTTATAACATATATTAATTACTGCAGGACGCTATTAAGTGTAACTGAATAACAGCAAACAATACCAATACTTATTATTAACACTTTAAAAATCTCATCAGAGTAAATGATACGTAATAAAATACAGACAATAACTATTTAAATGTTAAAGGTCATGAAGAAATACAATTACTGCGGAAATTCCAGCGTATCATGTATCACTTGAAAAAAATGTTGTATGAACTTAATACAAATAACGTAAAACAAATATAAAACTTAGGTTGTTAGATCACAAGCAGATTTGATTAAGCCACTCGCTGAAATCCGCAATGAAGGTTAATTATTCATCACATTCCAAACAGCGAAGACAATACTAACATTAAATATAATGGGAACAATAAATACAATAAGGTAACGAATCGTAAAGATAATTACGTATATATTAACAAATCTGTTACGAGATGCAATTTACCCCACGGGTATCTGACAATGGACATTTAGAATGCTTTCTCAGGTAACTGTAGTGGTCATCAAGGTTAAAAATTGCACGCATGTTTGGCACTAACAGCTCTGTAATAACACAGGTCATTGAAACCATTTGGTACGATACTTAGTTGACAATATTCACCACCAACATCATCGGTCGCGATCGAAATATTTTCAAAAATATTCTTTATTTGAAAAGCACACGCAAAGCAAAGTTTCGCTAAACTGAAACGAACAATAAATTCAAGCAAGGGGTTATGATACGGAGAAGGTGAGTTTCTATACCCGATACTATAAGGAGGATTTGCTTTATATATATTATAATATCTAAGAATTTAATACAAAAAACGCAACCCACTCAAACTATACCAAAATAATTTTCCTTTCACATAAACATCAAGCAGAAGGCATATAATAATGTTATATAAACTGTTACATTTGATAAAACATCATGTGCTGAGCATTTACATTTAATATTCAAGATTTTCCTTCCAGAGATTACTCGAGTGAAACATCATTAATTCAGTGTTTGATGGTCGGTTAACCATGTCCATATAATTATATTAATGCGCTGTCGACGGTCTTACTTTTCTGGTTGATGCGCTTTGAAGGATTTTGTCATTTCTCATATACCTGTCCTGTATTTGCATAAACCTTCCTTTTGTTCGTATTGACGACGGCATGGCGCTTTTGGGGCGGTTGTATTCTTTTGCGTCTCCTCCCCGTCTGTACATCTGGAAACGCGAACGGTCACTGAGCATCCGGTTCTCACAGACGACACTCCCGTCGGGTAACGTCGTCGGCACGATTCCATAACGCTCATATAAATCTTGACGCGCGCGGTAGCCGCTTGACATCAACGTGACGCTCTGTTGTAACACTGCCACGTTCACTGTCGATGATTCAATGCTTTTCTCATTCGTCAATTTATCGATGTGCCGTTTTAATATTTTCCAGCCTCGCTTTGCAGTTTCCTTTGCAAAATTATTTGTATTGTTTGCATCATCATCAACATCATTTTCTTTAATATCTCCCGATTCGTTTTCCTTTTCTTTTTCTCTTTCTTTCTGTTCTTTTTCCACAGCATTAACCAGCATTTGCGCAGCATGTATGGATGCATTTGTCAAATTGCTTAATTTCTTCTTTAAGACAGTATACCCTTTTGTAATTGAGTACTCCGTATTTCCGTACATGTCAACCATTACCTGCTGAAATATTTTACTCGACACAAGCGTTGGCTTTGGACGCACACTAGAATGTTCAAGACGATTGTCATCCACGTTCCTTATAGTTGTCACAAAAGCAAGCCAAGCCTTTTGTAGTGTCTTCAGGTCCGTATTTGGGCTTTGTAGCTCATTGTCTTCATCTTTGTTGTCGAACTCAACCTCCTTTGCCATTCTGTTTGGCTTATCCAGTGCTCCGTTTTGCTTGTCAAGTGGTCCGGTCAAAAACTCAGTATGAAGTGTAAGACCTTTCACATTTCTGAAGTGGCGGTATGCATTTGTTGTAGATGTGCCCGTTTCCATCATACTTGAATGAACACTTTCAGTATGGAATGTGGATAATAAAATAAGACTTCCCATTAAGATATACACATAATTAGTCTGCAATGATATTTTTAATAATGATCCCTGTTTGCAAAGTTTTAATTAGTTGGTTACCATTTCTTTTTATTCTTATTTTGTATGAATTATAAATAAATATCTTATGAAATGTCCAGATCCATTGTATCTTTATATGCTAATATTTATCATGTTTTCTAAAGTAAATTAGCAATATTATATGAAACGATACGAAGTAACGTATTTAATTTGTAACATCAAATCACCTCACTATGTTTATCCAAGGTGCGATTATAACTTTTGTGCCAATGTAAAGCGATACGTACTATTATAGTCACCAATTTTACCATTTGAGTCAACCTTTAGATCTATGTGTCACTGACTAAGCTGTGTGCACTAGTTAACTAAACCAATGCGTTTAAGCCGGTTTGAGCAATCAATAAAATGCTACTTCTATCGTTTTGCGTTTCACACTATTGCGTTATTTAAGTCATATTTAAAATTTACAGATTTGTATGTGTTTGATTGCAATGTTTTATTCAATTGTAATGACATTTCTGGAAGCTTCAAGATTTTATTCACGTAAATCTTGAATTGAACAATTTAAAAAAATGTTTGCAAAAGAGGAGATATAATTGCGCAAGACTCTCTTCCACTGGCTTATGTTCTTTTAAATCTTATTTGTCTGCACATAAATAAAACAAAGGCTCTTTACCAAACAGATTTAAAATAGGTGAGTGATCCTTACACTAATTGTACACACTTAATGTTGTATATCACTTTGATTGTTTTCACTACGCTCATGCTCACACGCAGGTTTACTTGTTTACAGAACTGTTCTTGCAATATATGAAAATACACAATTTGTTATGCAAATTGACATCGATAATGCGACAAACGACCGTGAAAACTCGATTCTTGGTCATGAACATGCAACGATTTAACATGCGACGTTTGACGAGGAAAATGCGACGATTTACCATGAACATTCTATAATTCAACAATATGTGCGACTTTTGACGATGATAACAAACGCAAACGGTTTACAGAAAATACGGAGGTCGAAATGTAAATATTTGTTTGCGCGTCCAAGATGCTTATTTTATAATCCAAGCCACAATCGTTATCTTTTCTTAAGTATATTCGCTTACAAAGTACGGTTTCCCTTCCCGGCAGTAATGAAAAGGGTTAACAGTTAAACCAAGCATTGTCGAAATTAAATCATACAAAGATGGAGCCTTACTGTTATGTTTTTATAATTTATCATCTGAAGTCTGACCATACTTGTACCTTAGAGACATTGACACACATTTGAAATCGTTGTTGGTGTAAATAAAGTACTCTTGGGCAGTTCTGTACAGATGCGTCTGAAAGTAAATGGTAAATACCTGTTTATTCGCGGCTATAAAGAATACTTCATAATGACATTTTATGTGTCTCAAAGAGCAAACGATTTAATCATCTAAATCAAACGTATATGCCAGAATGGGTACACAGCCTTTTATATTTCAATTAGTTTGAATTTTGTCTTTTGTCAGTTAATTCAGGTTGCTGCATTTTTGCACCCGCTTACCGTGTCAGATATATTGATATGGGAATCCATGGGCCATCAA
This sequence comes from Dreissena polymorpha, assembly GCF_020536995.1. Taxonomy (NCBI): domain Eukaryota; kingdom Metazoa; phylum Mollusca; class Bivalvia; order Myida; family Dreissenidae; genus Dreissena; species Dreissena polymorpha. The sequence continues at coordinate 1,698,860 of NW_026273315.1, read as the reverse complement.
AACTGTGTTCAAACAATATGAAATAGTGCTGGTACGATGACTTGATATCCGATATAAAACCGTACTAAGTGCTGTATAATTCAAGGTTGAATGCTATGTTGGAATTATATATTGAAACATAAATAATGCACGTCTAATTCAATGCTGTTTATCTGCGATGTTCATCAAAGTGATGAAGCAAGTATCGTGTGTAAACTAAATGAAATGTCGACATACTTCAGATATTGTATAAATCTCCAATAAAAATACAGTGTGATTGCATTTACCTTGTTAACATACCAAGCCATATGATTGAAAAGAACAAAATTGAATACACAAGGGGGTGGCAACGTGATGGTCACGTTGGATGAGTCGTTACGTTCACACTCATGTCTACTTGTTTACACTACTGGTCTTGCAATATATGAAAATACACAATATATTATGAACGTTGACATAGATAATTCGACTAACGACCATGAAAATTCGATTCTTGGTCATGAACATGAAACGATTAACATGCGACGTTTGACGACGAAAATGCATCGATTTACCATGAAAATGCGATTATTCAACAATACGTGCGACATTTGACAATGATAACACGGCGATGTTTTGCGATACGGTGATACTTGTTTCCGAATATTTAAAACAAAGCCTTAAAATATCATATGTAATATGTAGCTGCGTTATTATTATACCTGATGCTTACGAATGAGGACCAAAGAAGACTGTCACATATCTTTATGAAAATATGTTAAATCGTATGCAGACTTATACATGTGTCGTTTATATTCTGAGCCTGGTACGAAGCAAGATACGGAGGTCGCAATATAAACAATTGTTTGCGCGTCCACGATACTTCTTTTACAATCCAAGCCCCAATCGTAACCTATTATAAAGTATATTCGCTCATAAAGTACGCTTTCCCTTCGCGGTTTCCTGTCATGATTGGTGCTTAAATATGCCAAAAATAAATTTTGTCAAATCCTAAGCTACATTTTCGAAAAAGTGCTACCAAAATATACGTCAGTAAGCATTGCAAGAGGGAATAATTAAGGGACGCGATGAACGTTTGTGCCAAGTTATTGTTATCCTTCAATGCATGGTCTAGTCATTGTTTACAATAAAGAGCTGTATTTAACCTTTGAGGTGACACACAGTATCGTTTAGGTGAATACATGTTCCAAGATATTTCGAAATCCTCAATATGAATAGCCAAGTTATAGAGCGCTCAGCCCCTATTTTGAAACTGAAGAAGATAATTTCAAAGTTTGGATTCAACGTTTGATCTTAACTTTGGAAGTAACCACAAGACACTAGATATTATAATGTTTACCAATACAATTCCGTTTTATATTGGGAAAAGTGTGCCACGTTATTTTGACAATTATAGTACATGCACAAAAAAGTTGCGAGGTTGAGGGGAAGACCGAGAGACAAACGGACCAATTTTAAAGAATTATTTCCAATATAGCCGTGTAAAACAGTACATGACAGTTAAATGTGACGGATCTAGTATTGGGGTACAATCTTTTATATGTTTGTACTATGAAATTTAGAGTGAACGATGTTTTTTCGAGACTGAGACTACAAGGGAGACAAACAAATACTGTATCATAAATAATTCGATCCAAATGATGTCCCTTTGAATTTGAAACTACAATACATACCGATATCCCTCTGAGTGTGTACAAAAATCAGAACACGTGTGCGATTTTATACTACGATAATATGACGACTTTGCTGCAATAAGGAACTGTAGCAATTATTTCTTCGATACGATAATAAGCGAAAACACTTACCAATCTAGACGCGCTGTGTTGAATGCATTCTCTAGATTGACAACGTTTAATAGCAACCGCAAATAATGAACAAGGCCGTTAATACAACAGTTTCATCCCTGATCATTTCAGTCTGCACGTGGTAAGTTGACCATGACTTTGCGTGACTTCCTCGTGCTTTTTGTACATGGTTTCAACATTAACGCATGTTCCATGAAAACGTATTTTTAAACCACATGCTGTATTGAATGGACATGAAAATTCAAGTTCGAACACCCCTATTTTGAGTGTCATATTGACCTTGGGTTGGCTAAGGCTTTCTGATCATTACAGTTATGAATGAGCAAACCAGTTTTGCAAATTTCATAAAAACAAAATACTTGTCAGCTGCACAAACTTCAAATAAAAATATATGGGACCCAGTGTACGTCGAAATAACAATATTAAGTTCACTATACAATTTATATGTATGAATAATGAGAAAAATTACCTAACAATAGGTAAATGATACCGACTTAATTATTAAATTAGCGGTTAAACCAGGTAACAATGGAACACAATGTATAAAACGTTTGTGAAACTATTTAAATGTATACTTTTTTTTCAACATAAACTTTGGTTTTGGTTCATTTTCGGGCTTCCTGTTTGATCACTACTGTTAGTGTATCTGCGGGATTTTCTATTTCTAAAAAAAATCGCCCTCATCTAAGTGTAATAGCAGCATTTCCCATCAGGGTCAACACCGGTTACCCTGGGAATGATGTATCAAATAGCTTATACCAGATTGTATAGAAAACATATTTTGTCCCCAAGAACACTAGGTCAATGGGTCAAATAGCTTTGATATGTATCATTGTATTGTATTGTATGTATTGCATCACTAGATAATTTGTTAAGATCGTGCCACTTGGGCAAAAGTTTTACCTGCCTCAGGGGTCCCCTTTAAACGTGATACACAAGCGCGATGGGTGTTTTGTAAATGAAGATATTAAATTAGGGTTTAAATGTACATTTAACAGGATATTTTGGCGGTGTTTGTTTCAATAGAATTGGAGCGGATATTGGCTCTTCAAACCGTATAATTTGATTGTAAACGAATACATTTCGGAGCTTTATAACGTTAAAGGCCTACTTGTCTTCAAGATGCAGATATATATCATGCTTTCATAGTTTGAACCTCGAAAAATAATGCAAGAGCGGACATGTTCTTCATATGACACGCATATAGCCACGGGGTGATGATGAGGGGGGGTGAGGGGGGCCGGAAATTGGTTCCAAAATTGGTGCATAAATTGATCATGTTTATTGATTCATAAGCACATGTGGCTAATGAATTGAGGCATTCGATTCCGTTATTAAGTAGAACCGTTAACTGCTGTATTTGACGAGAGTAGGGAAGGGAGAGATGGTGTGTGTGTGGGGGGGGGGGGGGGGGAGAGGGAGGGGGTAGAGTACATCATATCCACTACACAACCTTAGTGGAATATATTGGTAAGGTTAGCCAGACATTTTTTAAATAATCCATCTTGCAACTGTGTTTATTGCGTGAAAAATAAACATTTGTTTGTACGTTCATTCGTTTTAATGGTTTTATGTTACTATCGGATATACGGCTTACACATTCAACAAAGAAAAAAACAGCCATAAAAGCGAATTCTTTAAACTATAAAGCATTCTTTGATATATATATATATATATATATATATATATATATATATATATATATATATATATATATATATATATATATATATGCATGTGTCATACATATTAAGTGCAAATGTATTCGTGATCAATTGCACACATTCTTCATTTGAAAAAGGCACTTAAGGTATTTGCGTATATTTCCCAATTTTGCTGTTTTATCGGATGATCGTGATCTGAACGCATTCGCATCTTCAACGTTTTCTGAAGTGACATTGCGGTTATACCACAGAAATGAAATAGAAAAGGGTTCCGCCCAGAATTCTATGTGGCCGTTTATCTATCTGTCATAAAATATTCCAAAACAATTCATGCACATTTCAATTACTCAAACTTGCTTACATCGTTACGTATGATAGTAAATTATGAAATTGTGGGTATCATAAGTTAGCCATTTCTTATAACATACATTTTAATTAGAATTTATTATATGATTGTTACAGCTTGCAGTGATGCTTCGTATGATTATTAGGAACTAGTGTGACTAGCTCTCGTTTGTTTGCTTTAACATAGCTTTCGTTCTGGGAAAACTGGGCTTAATGCTATGCGTAAAATGGCATCCCATATAGCAGTAAGCACAGGCTAACTAGAGTCAACACTGTCCGCCTACACTGGAATTTCATTTAGAATATAACTCCTTAAATTTCATAAAATCGAAAAGTGTCGTCCCTGATAACGCTGTACGTACTGCAGTTTACAGTTATGATTATTAGAAACTAGTGTGACTAACTCTCGTTTGTATGCTTTAACATAGGCTTCGTTATAGGAAAACTGGGCTTAATGCTATGCGTAAAATGACATCCCATATAGCAGTACGCATAGGCTAATTAGATACGACACTGTCCGCCTGCACTGGATAATCATTTAGAATATAACTCCATAAAGTTCATAAAATCGAAAAGTGTCGTCCCTGATTACGCTGTGCGTACTGCAGTTTACAGTTAACTAACATGCATTACGCCCAGATTTCCACTGACAAGATTCAGATAATGTAGATTCGGACTGGTCACATTTACACTGGTGAAGCACGTTCAAATGCTGTAATGATGACCTGTATACTTTTTAGGAAACCCATTTTGTCCGATTGCGCAAACAACGCTTACCCCTTTGATATAAATACCGCAGTGTCCGTGAAAACTATATTTAAAACGGTATGAAATTTCGAAACTCCGCCAAGGACGGTCCCAAGCCCGCGCTGAAAAAGGGGAAGGTTTGGTCGTATAGATAGCTATTTTACCCTGTTAAAACCTTATTGCTAAAGAAACGTCAAACAGAATAACAACATACATTACGGACCAGGGCGAAGGTGTCCAGCTGGAGGACATATGACGCCCGACGGTGAAAGCCAGTGTCAACTGGAAACCATCAGGCCGAAGACCATTATCTCCACCAGGACCACAACCACAATCGATACATGGATGAACAAAAAAGGGGAGAGATTCGCCGACCTGTACGCCACAAGTAACCTGGTCATCGGAGGAAGTGTTTTCCATAACAGATGGATACACAAGGAAACTTGAGTGTCACCAGACCTGTCAACGGAGAACCAAATCGAACTTGACGCAAGGAAGTTTCGTCGCTCTCTTCAAGATGTACGTTTCAAGCGAGGAGCAAACATGAGCCGCAAAAGTGAAAGCACAAGAAGAGTACACCGAAGCAAAAAGGAGCATCAAGTGAAGTATTAGAGCAGACAAGCGGAACTGCCTAGAGACGCTTGCAACAGGAACGGAAGAGGAAGCCTATTAGAACAGAACTTAAGACCAAGAGATTAGCAGGAACGTTTGCCAAGCCAGAGAGGCCAGTAAGGGACAAACCTGGAGGAGTAATAACAGATGACGAAGGGCAGAAGAAGTAAGTGGCGAATAAAGCACTTACAGGAGCTACTCAACAGACCAGCTCCTACGAACCCACCGGAGATTCCTCCAGCTACAAGCGATCTGCCAATTAAGTGCTGCACTCCCACGAAGGAGCGCCATCAAGTTATTGAAAAACGGTAAATCTGCAGGACCTGACAGCATACCCGCAGAAGCGCTGAAGCCTGACGTGGAGACCAGCGTGGAGCTATTGTCCCCGCTCTACAGCTAGATACGGGAAGAAGATGAAATTCCTACGAAGTGGAAAGAGGGTTACCTCATCATGCTCCCCAAGAAAGGCGACCTTAGTTCCTGCTCTAACTACCGAGGAATCACGCTGTTGTCCATCACAGGAAAGGTGTTTAATCGCAACCTTCTGAATTCTTCCCTGTATGTAAACTTCGTCGACTATAAAAAGGCGTTCAATAGCGTTGGACGGAAGTCCCTCTGCAAACTTCTGAGACACTGCGGAGTGTCAGTAAAGATCACCAACATCATCAGGAAGTCTTATGACGGTATTGCCTGCATAATTGTTCATGGCAGACAGCTAACGGACGCCCTCGAAGTGAGAACCGGAGTGAGGCATGGTTGCTTACTCTCACCTTTCCTGTTCCTGCTGGCCATAGTGTGGGTAATGAAGACATCGACTGTGCAGAAGCGGAATGGAATTCAGTGGACACTCTGGAAACAGTTGGATGACATCGACTTTGCCGATGATCTGGCTTTTCTCTCCCAAATTCAATAACACTCCCATCACAGTCAAAGGCGAGGCGCAGGAGGACAAGGACAGCTTCACTTATCTCGGCATCGTTCTAGAAAACCAGGGAGGAACGGACGCAGATTTCAGAAACCGCATCGGTAAAGCACGAGTAGATTTCCATCAGCTTAAGAGCATCAGTAGATCCAGCAAAATTGGCATCAACCGGTACACCAAGATTATGCTCTTCAATACCATCGTGAATCCAATAATCATCCATAGAGCAGAGACCTGGAGAATCAATGTCACCACCATAAAGAAAATACAGGTCGTCATCAACACCTGCCTCAGGAAGATCCTCATGATCGCTGGCCAGACAAGATATCCAACGAAGAATTATGTAGAAGAACATAACAGCAGCCAGTTAAAGAATACATCCTGTATGGCGATGGAAAGGCCACAACCTTCGCAAGCCTGCATCCAATACGTCAAGACAATCTCTCACATGGAACCCCCTAATGGAAAATAAAGAGAGGGCGACCTAGAAACACCGGCGCCGTGACCTTGATGCAGGGATTGCATTTTGGGAAATGAACAAGCTTTTAAAACGTATCGTATGATTGTTAAACAAAACGGTACTGTTTTAATTTAAAAAAAATGGGCAAAAAATAACTGGTGCTTAAACGAGTGTTCAGCAAGCAGGCACTATACAATTATAAGTCAATTATGATCGGTTTTGAAATACAATGACGCCTACTATGCTGCGGAGGACGTGAGAAAGTTTACGTTAAATTGCACGATTGTGTAGTGTTCTTTCCTGTGAGATCCACTTAACGAAAACTAAAATATGCTTAATGATTATGTAACGCGTGTTTCGTTATAAACGATTTTTTAAATATACCATTACTTAAAAAATAATATTTATTGCTGTAATACCTTGCTATTTTACTGGAAACTGAACTTCTATCGACATGCCCCTTTAATACTGAATGTTCATGTTTTGTCAATATGATACCAGTTCACATATACCTGTTTCCCTTGTAGGTAAACTTTGTCCGAAAAAATAATATTTATATAACTACATCAAATGACGACCTTGAACACCTTTAGGTACCTGTAAATTTATGCAACAGCCAACATTTTGCTTCTAAACACAAGCGGTATTCAGAACATTTACGAAAAAGAATCACATGATAGAGCGACACTGATCTTCGGCATTAAAAGCACACGCTCGTATACTTAAACGAATTGAGTTGTTTGACAATATATTATCTTAAAGGAGCATGCTATAATTATTGTTGACGATTTAACAAAATCGCGTATCCAATATTCATTTAACTATATTACAGAATAATATTACAATCAGATAAGTTATTGGAAGTTTCAATAAATACACCAACTTAAGAACGTGGTTCGAAGTGTGATGTAAGGCCTCTAGTAAAGCCGAATCGATTAAAAAAAAAATCTCTAAAATACACTTATTAAACATCATTTGATAAATATTGTTTAAACGCCTCGGTAATCGATTCGGTTTAATAAAATTGATGGTGTAATGTTACCTTGGACTTTGATTCTAAAATGAAAGCGGAAATGCAAGAAATGGCGTAAACAAGACCGTATTTTTTATTAGTAGATGTGTTTGAAACAATGAGTATCAATAGTGTAGAGGACGACAGGCGCCCGCTATTGTCACAAAATAGTAACAGTATTAATTGGTCTTCGAGGTAATACTACGAAGAAGAAAATTTTAAAAATGATTTATGTGCAGGTATAATTCGTCTAAACTTTTCGGATGGAAGAAAAAACATGCGAATCATTATTATTTTATATACAACTGCTTCAATGCAAGCATGTTTTTTGTAAAGCATTGCTTTTGCAATTATTGATGAAGTTTCCATTCCGTACCTTTAAAGTTTTTTTGCCAGAAATATCCACAAGTGTGTCATTTTTGAATTTTTTTCTCATGCATCTGTGAATTCTCTGCGACCGTTGTTGGTATTTCTGGCCTTGTGTACACACATTCATACTTGTTTTTGCAGAAAAGTGTTGGCAGAACAATATTTTTAGTTTCTTCTTTATACTCAAACCCAGTATTCTCTCCATTTTCTTGTCCCCTGGCTTTTCTTTACAAACAAACCTGCCGAAAACTACTTGTAAATCTGCAAGAAAAATCTCTTGCTGCCAATATCAATAGATTCTAATTACCATACATGCCATATGTCCCGGATTGTCCGGGATTATCCTGGAAATGAAGAACGTGTCCGGCAGTACCGGATATCTGTCAAATGTCCTATATTTTACAAAATCCATATATTCATGTACCTTGTGTTAGGCCACGGAGTGTATATTGACAGGAGATGAATCGAGTATTTGACCCTTACTTTAGTAAATTCAATCTTATGCAAAAACTATTCATCCGATTTTATTGGTTTATACGTTATCTTGTTGCTTATTAATTCCTCTTTCAAAAAAATATAACTTTTAGTATATTCCTGTTGTTATTAATGGATTTATAGCGAGTTAAACACAAGAAATACAAATTTTATGTTTTACCACCGCGCGTTTTAACGTGTCGTGGCTATCGATCTTTTACGATTAGCGTACAGCGAAGCGCCGAGGTTATACATTTTGATGTACCCACTCACGTCTTTTGTTAAATGATAGTTTCATTTCTCGGCCGATTTTGACAAATTATATATCATTAGAAAGCTTACGTTACGCAGTAAACAGATATATCAATATATATTAAGTTTTTCTTCTGATTTCGACAGCCCGGCGAGTTATAACTTTAACTTTTGCAAATATCATACCGTTTTGGAGTTTTAGAATCTAGATTTACGGTTGACATGTTCGTACTTAATACCAATTTGTAGCGTTTATATTTGGAGTTCAGTTTTAAAAATTACATCTTGCTTAGGAGAAAAGAATTCTGTATACAATAGAAAAAAATTTTGTTTAAAAACCAAAGTAATTAAGGAATGAAGGCGGGAAAATGTAGCGCGCGTTCCTAACGCACTGAACTGATGCTACGGTCTTGGCGATTATGCTTTTGTTTAGAAATCGGCCATTGAATTTCTTTTGCCATCTTATTATATTTTTTATGGAATATATTGTAGTATTTTGTTCACGAAACATATCAATAAAGCTTATTATAAATGAATCTTAATAAATTAACGATTTCAGCTCTTGTTTATAACACAGAAAGGTTGTAAAATTTATGATGAAACAGCGTATATAGCGGACCCTCTCGATATTATTCGGCTTTGCATGCATACTTGAAATAAAATGGGTGTCAAAAACATTCATCGTTTGCTGTTTATTATCAACAAGGTAATTATGTATAATTATTTGAAATGTTATTTACCTTAAATTATCAATTTATTAAAGATTCTTGAAAATCACGGTCCGTGTTACGCGGGTCATTTCGTATTTTGACATCAGGGCATCATGTCCAACTATTGAAAATCAGATTTTTTCACCGGGACGATGACGGCTTGGATTTAGACAGGCAGACAGATAGTTTATTCAGACTTAAACAACAGTACATCGTCTTCAACTCAAATATATAAATTATTTTTAGACGAATTGTTAGGTGATTACACATATAGCAGTGATGATTCTGAGAATGTTGCCATGTTTCTTATCCGTGTATTCTAGAGTCCATGGTTTGAGCATTTTTATCGCGGTGTTCAAAAAAAGATATCTCAATAATCTTGTTTATTGATAGATCTGTGGTTTTATTGCCCCTGTGTTCAGCACAAACCAATTATCTCGTTATGATCAGATACTGTGCCGACCAATACTAAATAACACTATGGTGTCATACGCCACAGCAGGGACCTATACTTGTATATTGGTCCCTAACCACAGGTGGCAATGTCTGGTCAGATTACACTTTTTATGATACCTCCATGTCTTCTCGTGGTATTAGTGGTCATTTCTTGGAGTAATGTAACGCCCAATACTCAATTTTGCGTTTATGAGATATGTAGCGTATTGAAAACATTTATAGTCATCTGCCCATACAGATTGCCATAAACTAAATACTGTATAGATGTCAGCCAGCTAAATCACAATAATTATAAGTGCTTAATACCTATACATGTACATTTTAAACATTTAAAAAATCTAAAACTTAACATTTGACGTATTTAGCGGGTACCGGTAAAAAAACTCCGTCATTTCGTAGTCCTATAAAGAGTGTATGAATAATCTTTCCGAAAAATACAAATAATACAGTGTTTTAATTTAGAATTCTATATATTTATAACTCTGTTAACTTATAAAGATATTTCAATATACATGCATAGACAGTTGACCGTGATTTTCAAGAATCTTTAAATAATTTTAATTAATTTATAATTTATGGTTAATAACCTTTCATATAATTTTACATAATTACCTTTTTGATAATAAACAACAAACGATGAATGTTTTGACACCCATTATATTTGAAGTATGCAAAGCCGAAAAATATCAAGAGGGTCCGCTATACATTTGTATACGCTGTTTCATCATAAAATTAACACCCTTTCTGTGTTATAATCAAGAGCTGAAATCGTAAATTTATTAAGCTTCATTAATACTTAGCTTTATGGATATGTCTCTAGAACAAAATATTTCAATATATTTCATAAAAAATATAATAATCATGGCAAAGGAAATTCAATGGCCGGTATCTAAACAAAAGCATAATCGCCAAGACCGTAGCATCAGTTCAGAGCGTTAGGAACGCGCGCTACATTTTCCCGCCTTCATTCCTTAATTACTTTAGTTTTTAAACAATTTTTTTTTCTATCGTATACAGAATTCTATTCTCCTAAGCAAGATGTTATTTTTAAAACTGAACTCCAAATATAAACGCTACAAATCGGTATAAAGTACGAACATGTCAACCGTAAATCTAGATTCTAAAACTCCAAAACGGTATGTTATTTGCAAAAGTTAAAGTTATAACTCGCCGGGCTGCCAAAATCAGAAGAAAAACTCAATATATAATGATATATCTGAAAACTACGTTACGTTAGCTTTCTAATGATATATAATTTGTCAAAATCGGCCTAGAAATGAAACTATAATTTAACAAAATACGTGAGTGAGTACATCAAATTTATAACCTCGGCGCTTCGATAAAAGATCGATAGTTACGACACGGTCACGTGACTTAGACACGACAAGATATTTGGCGTAACGGTCCCGTTTCTTATCCGTGTAATCTAGAATCCGTGGTTAGGCTTAACTGCACCTCGAATCTGTGTTCCCACTAATCCGCAGCGTCTCCATGGCAATTCCTACCCGAATAGGTGACTTTGCTACGTGTCAAAATCAATCAATAAACAGGGGTCCTGTTATCATATTGATTGTCAAACCAAAAAGACGGCATTGTTTTATGTGGTTGTTAATTGGCTTTAATATACTACGTTATAATTTCCCTCTGCATTAAAATTTGGGCAAAGGAGACCGAGTTGTTCACACATCTGAAGATTCTTGCGGTTGTGAATAAGTCATGCATGAATAACCCCGTGTCAATATCAATCTATAGTTCCAGTAGCTTTGTTATACCAAGCACACTAATAGGTCCCTATTGTGTACTCCTGCACGATAAAATCGTGGACAGTTACTCCAGAGACTTTTGATGAAAACATCGATGTTGTCCTCATGGAAATTGTGCATTTCATGCATAATTCAGTTATATCAAACCTTTATTTTTTATGCGAGATTAAAGATAATTAATTATTGAAACAATTACTGAAAACATGAAAACTTTTTCAAGTAATGTAATATACCAGTTGTGATATTTTATTCAATATAAACTAATAATTGTAAAAGATATGGTATTTTACCACTTTTCTTTTCATCGTCGTCATGATTGACGGTACCTTTAAACTGTTCCCTTCAAAGTGGTCATACCTGTTTTATCTTCAGTATCACAAAAATGATATAACATGCCCTTTCTACAAAAGGTGAAAAAATAAGTACTTATTTCAGTTGGTCATCAGATTTTCCTTAAGGTTCTAAAAGTTATTAAATAAGATGTTTGTACAATCATCAGCAGTGTAAACATCCACTCGCCTGCTCTCATTTGAGACCAACATTTTGCTCTGAGCTAATATGAGCTGTTTTCTGGGAAATCTGGGCTTAAAGAATGTGCATGAAGTGTTGTACAAGATTTGCCCGTGCAGTTTGCACAGGCTAATCAGGGACAACACTTTAGCCTTTTATGGATTTTTGTTTGAAGAAAGTCTCTACTTTAAAAAAGATCCAGTTTACGTGGAAGTGTTGACCCTAATAAGCTCAGGTTAACCCTTTAACCCTTAGATATGTGTATTGACGCATTTGTAACCCCTGAGAAAATTAAATTTAATTTAAGACCTTTCTTACTAGATTCAAGCTTGAAAGGCTTCATTTCAAACCCTCAGATACTGATGAGCAGCAAACAGCATAAAACCTGAACAGACGGCAAGTTACTCGCAGGCTGTTCTGGTATAATGCTGTTTGCACATAGCCATTTCATTTTGCTTTTGAGTGGGAAAGGGTTCATCTGGGATGACTTTAGTTTTTACGCACATACATTAAGCCCAGTATTCCCAGAACAAGTCTTATAATGTATTTATATCTGAAATACTCGTTTCAATTTAAATTGTAAACATACATGTAGGGCAACTAAAAAGCAAACATGGGCAACCTGATTTTGACAGCTGGTTACAGTCCTGAATTGCCAGTGGCTTGAAACAGATTTATACAACCCTGATCACAAAGGGGAATATTTGAGGATAAGTGATTACATCAAAAGATAGCTTTATCAATAAAATAAGGTATCTGAGATTAATAGCGATTTTATGTATGTGAAAATGTTGAAACCAATTCTAGCAGTAACTGAATTAGTGGGAAATAGTGTGCCATGGTTATCTCATAGCTTTTCATGCATGAATCATTTTAGTATATTTATGCACCCTTCAAAGAAGAGGAGGTATATTGTTTTGCACATGTCGGTCCGTCCACCGAATGGTTTCAGGATGATAACTCAAGAAAGCTTAGGCCTAGGATCATGAAACTTCATAGGTACATTGATCATGACTGGCAGATAACCCGAATTGATTTTCAGGTCACTAGGTCAAAGGTCAAGGTCACAGTGACTCGAAATAGTAAAATGGTTTCCGGATAATAACTCAAGAATGCTTAGGCTTAGGATCATGAAACTTAATAGGTACATTGATCATGATTGGCAGATGACCCCTATTAGTTTTCAGGTCACTAGCTCAAAGGTCAAGGTCACAGTGACTCGACAAAGTAAAATGGTTTCCGGATGATAACTCACGAATGCTTAGGCCTAGGATCATGAAACTTCCTAGGTACATTGATCATGACTGGCAAATGACTCTTAATGATTTTCAGGTCACTATGTCAAAGGTCAAGGTCACAGTGACTCCAAACAGTAAAATGGTTTCCGGATGATAACTCAAGAATGGTTACGCCTAGGATCATGAAACTTCATAGGAACATTGATCATGACTGGCAAATGACCCTTATTGATTTTCAGGTCACTAGGTCAAAGGTCAAGGTCACATTGACACAAAACAGTGAAATTGTTTCCGGATGATTACTGAAGAATTATTAGGCCTAGGATCATAAAACTTCATAGGAACATTGATCATGACTGGCAGATGACACCTATTGATTTTCAGGTCACTAGGTCAAAGGTCAAGGTCACAGTGACAAAAAACGTATTCACTCAATGGCTGCCACTACAAGTGACAGCCCATTTTGGGGGCATGCATGTTTTACAAACAGCCCTTGTCTTATTTAAACAATTACTGATAATATTTTGGGCTCCCAACAAAATATATTTAAAATGTTTTTTCCATATTTATTTTGATATATGTGCATTTCCTTACAACACCTTGAGATAAATCACCTGTCATGTCAGAAAAAATCATGTGAAACACTAACCTACTGAAATAGTTTTCAATTTTTACTTGGCACCTGCCACTTGTGTACAGTCACGCATTTAATGATTAATTAAATATTTTTAGGTCTATTGTGTAATTTAAAATAAATAATACCGTCTGAGCTATACTTTTGTCACAAATATGTGTAATTGTTTGAAAAAAGTTTCTGTCAAAATTTGAGAATTGTAATATGGCTGCACAAATATAATAAATGTAATGCGGTGCGCAATTAATTCAGTGTTTTAATGAAAAGGTGGCATGATCCTTCAGATGGTGATTTTAAGACAAATGCAAATTATATTTTTGTTGATATGTATGGTTACATGTTTTCATTCTTTAAAAAATGAATTAGATATTAGCTAAAAATACTAAATTATATTGCGCATAACCTAAAACTTAGTTTAATGAAAATAGTTGGGAACATATACAAAATGCTTCTTACTTTGTCAAGTTGTTCAAATTTAGTTCATTATTTTACAATAAAGCTTACATTGACAGTTTACATTAATTATACATGTAGTTGAATTGGCTCCATATACCTGACCCCTAAAAACAACTGTTTATAATTAGATATTTCTTTTAAATACATGTTGATACTGCAGTTTTGGGCAGCTATGGGAATTATTTCAGTTTGCCTTGAAACAAGCAACATTAAATGTATATGAAATGCATAGGGTATTCAGCAATTGAAAATGAATGTCAAGTTCTTAAAAAAATCATTGAATTTTGTGTTTATTTCAAATTTATGAATCATGGAACTGCAAACCTTTTAAGTGAATTCTTTAAAATGTTAGAACAGGTGTTCAGGATTTAGTTTATCACTAAATGGACACTCCTATCACAAAAGAGAATCAGTGGTTACCCATTGAGGTCAAATTCTTAAATGAATAACTTCACTTACATCTGTTAAATTTTTTAAAACAACCTGCAATTTTAATATAGAGAGTTTTGATTGTGAGATGGAGGCAACTTGTGGTCACATGGTGACAGTCACGAGGTAGCCCATGCTTAGTGAGATGTAGCCTTTGACAGGTGATTTAATTTGTTATTCTTGTGTTACACTGTAACACTGTCTGTTGCTGTGCGTAGACTGCTTTCAGTGCAGAGACCATCAACAGCAGATTTGTTTGATAGATAATCAAACGAGTAGAAAATCCGCTATAGAAAAAAATAACTGTCAGTTTAATTTGAGAACAATCAATTTTGATATTTAACTCGCAGGCAGTGATGCATCCACTGTGAATATAGGCAGTATTCAGCTGTGATTTGTTTGCTGAGATTTCTTCTGCAGTATCTGGTTAATAAAGCAGTTGCTTTTGCCATACCATGGGGATCTTAAGGTACATTTTGCTTATTGCTTTGATTTCTGTAAAAGTCATCTATTGTTCAATAAAAATGATAACTATAAACATGATAATGAAAAGGCTATGGATATCTGTGTTCCTTTTTTTGTGTTTATTGATGCCTTAAATAAATTTGAAATGCAAGCATGATCACATTATGCTATATTCAATAATGTACTCATACAAAGTCAGGATGGCATTTTAGGATATATAATTCTTTTAAACATTTATAATATTAAATATCAATATTAAGCATGCTGATAAATTTACCCCAGGCAGTTCTTTTTTTATTGGACTTTCTTAGATTCTCATTAAAGTATTAGAGGGGATTTATATATATCTCGCCAGCAAGAAATGTTTATAATTATTGTGTGCAGTGAGCAGTTTTTAATTGGTTTAATTCAGTGAACAAGGAGAAATGAGTGCAGGGCTTTTTATTGTTGGATTTATAGCATTTATTGGGCAAAAAGTACCTTTTCTTACCAGATAAAAAACCACTAACTCCTGATTGATGTGCAGAGATTTAGAAATAGAAGTGCATATTGTAAAAATAGTACAAATTAGGACTAGTTGTAGTTACGATTTAAATGATTTGTTTTTGTTATGAATGTTCTACTTTATGCTAGTTTAATGAAGAATTGTTTAAAGGTTTAAAAATGTATCAAGATTTAAAACAATACATTAAAAATTCCAAAGTCAATAGTATAGGTCCTATTCCAAAAATGGTGAAAAAAAGCCATAAAACGCATTTTATGTCTACTTCTTAATGTGCAGTAGTTTCTACATTTTTGTTTGGAAAGTAGGTATGACCCTTCAGATGAGGTATTTTAAGACAAAGGTGCTGTTTTTTTAAACACAATTACTTTTTATATTCAACTTTGTAATTAAACGTAAAAAAGAATTTGTTTTGCAGCAAAGGTATGCTTATTTGGTATTATAAACAAATTTATGTTTACTAATATGTGTGGTAAAATAATCCTTAATCATGTACATGTACATTTGTATCTTGTCGGTTCTCAAAAAAAGCTTGTATTACCAGGAAAGTTCTTATATAGATCTGGAGGAAAAAAATCCAAGTGAATATAGATCTGAAGAAACATATAAAATTCCTAGTAAATTTAGATCTGGAGAATAGTGTTTGATTTTTTATTTGGTTACTGGTGTGAATGTAAAAGTAAAGCTCCATCAGTCATAAAATAAAATATACTAATAAGTACCCCGAAGTATTGTTGGGGCCTTTTTCTGTACCCAGGTTAGATTATAGTGTATTTAAGAGTACCCAGGACACTTTAAAGTAGTAAGTAAGCTGACAACGACCAATTTAAGCACAGTTTTAAACTTCTTCCAGACGACCGCCCCCAAGGAACAATGCGCGGATATCGACAGAGCGCCTGCTACGGAACCCAGTGGACTACCAGTCAATCAGCTCAGGGGGCATCCTGCCTGGTATTCCTGATGTGTCCATATCAGCGGTCATCAGTCGCTACAAGTACTACTCCAGACTGGCCCCCAGTGGTGATACCTCATTTGTAAGTACCCTGATACTGTGAAAGTATCTTATGAATGGGTCTTAAGTCAAAGCGCCAGATCAGCCTGCGCATCTGGTAATGTCTGCTAATGATACCGTATTTGATTTTACAGTGGACTTTGTAGCTCCTGATCACACTGCACAATTGCGCAGGCTTGTCTGCAGCCATGTTGGCCACATAATGCTTAAGACCCATTTTTGCATCCTTCAGCTCAAAAAGTAATCCTAACCGGAAACATGATAACAGTTAAAGATAAAAGGCTTAAAATGCCTGTATATGTATAATGTTTGTCTTATATAGTCCAATCAGGCTTTCTTATTAAACATTTTCTCATGCATTTTAACATTGCAGTTTCAATTTTGCATGTTGTGACATTTCTATTTTCTTAACCATTCTGTCTCATTTTAAAATGTGTAGACTGCACATGCTCATCTGGGTTGATACCCTAGGCGCATGCATTCAGTCCTGAATTTTCCTAGATCGAGGGTAAACATTTAAAATGACAATCATACGAGTAGCGTTCTGAGAAAACTGGGCATAATGCATGTCTGTAAAGTGTCGTCCCAGATTTAGCCTGTGCAGTCTGCACAGGCTAATCAGGAACGACACTTTCCGCCTAAATTGGATTTTTGCTAAGAAGAAACTTCGTTTAAACAAAAAATGTAATAAAAGTGGAAAGTGTCGTCCCTGATTAGCCTGTGCAGATTGCACAGGCTAATCTGGGACGACATTTTACGAACATGCATTATGCCAAGTTTTCTCAGAACACGACTCATACCAACATCATTGATCAAAATTAGCACAATCCTTATTCTGGTTAATTTTTAGACAGGTTTGTTCAGAATTTCCATCTCATATGGGCAGGGCTTTTAACATGTTCTTGCTTACCTTAAACATTTTTGTTTGCATAAAATGGCTTTGGAAATACAAGCTTTTGGACCCTTACATGTATCTGTTTGCTCTCCCAGATTTACAAATATACTGAGAGGATTACATAAACAAATAATCAATAGTAGCTACACAAAACAATAAGCTGAGAAACTACATATGCATACATAAAGGGGTATACAGTTTGTTCAAAAATTAGTAATTTCATGGGATTCACTTAATAACAGTTTTTTGCTTTCTAAGATAAAAAAACCTTTGGAGCCTGCAATAATAATTTATGATATAAGGAATGGGGCTTGCGTAGTTCAGCTGCTTATTACAAAGACTGAGATGTACATGTAGTAGGTTCACTTTCATATCAAACCAGAGATGGCCTTGAAGCAAGCTTGTTCACAATCCATATAAGCCTTGCTTTGGACAAACCGGGCCTAATATGTGTCAAAAGTGTTGTCCCAGATAAGCATGTTCTAATCAGGCACAACACTTTCTGCTTTGATGGAATTTTTCTTGTAAAAAAAGTCTCTTATGTTCTTAACCCTTTGCATGCTGGGAAATTTGTCGTCTGCTAAACTGTCGTCTGCTAAATTTCTAAAATTAGCACTTTCTTAGATTTTTTTTCCATAGAATACTATCAGAATAGCTAACAGTTTGGATCCTGATGAGACGCCACATTCTGTGGCGTCCCATCTGGATCCAAACTGTTTGCAAAGGCCTTTACAATTCGGTTCCAGCGCTGGAAGGGTTAACAAAAATCCGGTCTTGGCGAAAAGTGTTGTCCCTGATAAGCCTGTGCATACTTCACATTCTAATGTGGGACACATGTGTACGCATGTGCCTTAAGACCCATTTTCCCAAAGTGAGGCTCATATTTATATCTATCTTTCAGACTATGCCAGACCATGTGGTTCCTGATGTTTTCCTCATCAGCACGGTCAAAGAAGAGGGTGGGTCACAACCGAGCTGGGTCACAGTGTAAGATATCTACTGTGTGTATGCCTATTGCGAGTTTCAGTATTTAAAGTGATATTATGGGCATCTAACAGTTTATAGGTGTCTATCGCAACCATTGTTTATTTTTGGTGTTTTCACAATTTATATTCACATATATTTGTTAATGCAGCATCAACATACTAAAAAATCTCCTGGAAAGAGAAACAATGCATTTGAATATCAACCGTACTTTCGTTTGACAACTGATCATGCATATACGATGTGATACTAAATTTAGTTTTAGCGCAGATTCGTTCATACGACACACTTTTGTTTTACGGATCATTTCGGCTTACAGGACTCACCAGTCACGTAAAATATCGAATATAAAATATATTTTTATAAACAACTGGTAGCAAGATGAGTTGCAGATAATTAGTCAGTAACCACATTTTAACTAACTCTTTTGACCTGTTAATTCTTTTCAGCTCAATTCAACAGTGAAAAAAATTATAATATCACTTTAAGTTGACTCCATATTTTACATTGTAGGATGTAGCCTATGTTTTTTGTATGCTTTCCAGTGTAAATATCAATAATTCCTCAAATCCATACAGTAGATAAAACACTGCATCAACAACGCCATGCTTAAAACTAGTGAAATGACCTCATTACTTTGACATCATGGAGTCTTGATTCCAGTTTTGCCCTTTTAAAAGCTAAATCGTGCAATTCATAGCAACTTTGCCACAACATGATGATTCTTCCAAAAATATTTTAAAATTTAAAAATTAATATGGGTTCACTATTAACAATCAATAATTAAAAGCATCACAGGAATAACTGTTTCTCACTTTCTAGATTTTGGGGATCCAAATGATAATTATGATGGTAGTGGTAGTGGTTTAAATGTGAACACAATCATAGAATAATTTTGATGGTGATGATGATGATGATGATGATGATGATGATGATGATGATAATGATGATACTGCTGCTGCTGATGATGATGATACTGCTGCTGCTGCTGATGATGATACTGTTGCTGCTGCTGATGATGATGATGATGATACTGCTGCTGCTGCTGATGATGATGATACTGCTGCTGATGATGATTATTATGGTGATGATGATCATGATGATCATGATCATGATGACGATGATGAATAAAATAGACTGTATGTTTCCGGATCTAGAACATAGGTTATAAAACCCTTAAGATATGCTTTAAAAAAAATATTGTTGCATTATTGAAATGTTCTTAAAAGTGCAAGTTTTGCAGTTGTGTCACATGTAAGATGATACTTATGTAATACTCATGTGACATAGCAAATAATGCTTGATTGATTACTGTAAGAGGTTTTAATTTCTTATTTTACATCATGATGTTGATGTGTTGATGTGTTTTTGTATTTTTAGCGAGGCTGTTTTCGGAGAATACCCGAGCTATTGTCATAGCCAGCTCGTCCGACGTCCGCCATAGGCGTCGTGCTAAAACCTTAACATTGGCTCTAAAATCAAAGTGCTTCCACCTACAACTTTGAAACTTCATTTGTAGATGCACCTTGATGAGTTCTACACGCCACACTCATTTTTGGGTCACTAGGTCAAAGGTCAAGGTCACTGTGACCTCTAATATCAAACTTCAACATAGCTCTAAAATCAAAGTGCTTCCACCTACAACTTTGAAACTTCATATGTAGTTGCACCTTGATGAGTTCTACATGCCACACCAATTTTTAGGTCACTAGGTCAAAGGTCAAGGTCACTGTGACCTCTAATATAAAACTTTAACAAAAACCTTAACATTGCCTCTAAAATCAAAGTGCTTCCACCTACAACTTTGAAACGTCATAAGTAGATGATGACCTTGATGAGTTCTACACGCCACACCCATTTTGAGTCACTAGGTCAAAGGTCAAGGTCACTGTGACCTCAAAAAAAAAAGTTTCTGACAAGCTTTCGCAGCCGAGCATGGCACGTGTTATGCGGTGCTCTTGTTTGTCATGTTTTAATTTTTAAAAAAATGTTTTTATGCACATTAATTGATCTCCTTGTCATTAGCCGGATTTTTTTCGAAAAAATCTCGGCTTATAGATTGATGTTGTCGGGCGGGCGGGGGGGCGGGCGGGCGGGCGGGCGGGCGGGGTGGCGGCGTGCTCGAAAATGTTAAAGTTCTTATTTCATGGTATAACTTTGGTATGCTTGGACCTAGAGTCTTCAAACTTGACATGAAGGTTGGCCAGGATTAACAGATGACCACTGGTCATTTCAAGGTCATTCATTTGAAGGTCAAGGTCACTGTGACCTTCAATATAAAAAATGTTAAAGTTCTTATAACTTTGGTATGCTTGGACCTAGAGTCTTGAAACTTGACATGAAGGTTGGCCATAACTAGTTAGTAACCACTGGTCATTTCAAGGTCATTCATTTGAAGGTCAAGGTCACTGTGACCTTGAATGTAAAAATGTTAAAGTTCTTATTTCATGGTATAACTTTGGTATGCTTGGACCTAGAGTCTTCAAACTTGACATGAAGGTTGGCCAGGATTAACAGATGACCACTGGTCATTTCAAGGTCATTCATTTGAAGGTGAAGGTCACTGTGACCTTCAATATAAAAATGTTAAAGTTGTTATAACTTTGGTATGCTTGGACCTAGAGTCTTGAAACTTGACATGAAGGTTGGCCAGAACTAGTAAGTAACCACTGGACATTTCAAGGTCATTCATTTGAAGGTCAAGGTCACTGTGACCTTGAATGTAAAAATGTTAAAGTTGTTATAACTTTGGTATGCTTGGACCTAGAGTCTTGAAACTTGACATGAAGGTTGGCCAGAACTAGTAAGTAACCACTGGACATTTCAAGGTCATTCATTTGAAGGTCAAGGTCACTGTGACCTTGAATGTAAAAATGTTAAAGTTCTTATTTCATGTTATAACTTTGGTATGCTTGTACCTAGAGTCTTCAAACTTGAAATAAAGATTGGCCAGTACTAGAAGATGACCACTGGTCATTTCAATGTCATTCATTTGAAGGTCAAGGTCACTGTGACCTTCAATGTTAAAATGTTAAAATTGTTATAACTTTGGTATGCTTGGACCTAGAATCTCAAACTTGACGTAAAGGTTTGCAAGCACACTTAGATGACCACTGGTCATTTCAAGGTCATTCATTTCAATGTCATTCATTTGAAGGTCAAGGTCACTGTGAACTTAAATGTTAAAATGTTAAAATTGTTGTAACTTTGGTATGCTTGGACCTAGAATCTCAAACTTTGCTCATGCCTTGAAAAGTACTTACATTTCATTTTGACCTTTGAACAATATTTCAGTAATTTAAGTATTGCATTGACAAAAACACGAAAGGTACTTTCCTGTCATTTAAATCAAAAATCCGGCTTCAATGCGGTCATCTCCGACCGCGGAACTCTTGTTATGATTTTAATTGCATGGCAAAATTAGTAAGGGAAAATAAGTCAAATAATTTAATTTAGTTTTACTTTTACAAATTATTTGGTCTGTCAAATTATAAATAAAGCACTTTTTATTAATTCAGTCAATATGTTAGCATGAAAAGGGTATACAAAATGTGTTATTTCCGAATTTATAAAATTTCAACTATGGACTCACCAAGATGTTAAGATTTGCAAGACTATTTTTTGATCTGTTGATGCCCAAGTAACCCACGCATTCCAGAGTCATTTCCCTGGAACGTTTCCTACAGAGCGGTGTGGGGCTATTTGTGACAATGCTTTGGTACTATCATGTTTTTATTTTTTTATTGAAGGTTTTCCCTGTGGAACACCATGATGGGAACTTCTCTGTTGAGTATGCCATGGGCAATTAACCAGGTAGGTAACACAGTATAATTTTTGTTATAACTTTAATTTAAACAGCAAGCATTTACATCATAGCCTATTCAAGTTTGCCTATTTGTTAAGATTTGCGTGTATCGCGTATGACAGTTTCATATCCATGTAGTCTTAATATGAAGGTGTGTAACCAATACAATTAATATTCTCACTCGACGAACAGTGACTAAACTGTTAAAAAAGCATATTTAACTCTCTCCTAAATAAAGCTTAATTCTTGAAAAAAAACACTATTCCTTAAAAAATTAATTTGAGTAAGTACATTTGCTTTGGGTTGGTAGACATTGGCAAACAAAAATATTTTGATTGTTGGCCTCATAAGCATATTTAAAATTATGTTATCCTATGGCTATATTATAAGTACAAATCATCCTGGCATACTTGTTAAGAATATTGCATTAAAATTGAGCCCAGCTGGTGTAAAAACAGAACTTTAAGCATGTGCACAAAATGTTATACAGCTAAGCTAATAACTTGATTTGTGTTAAGAAGAGACTTTCTTGAAACGAAAAAACAACATACAAGCCAAAAGTGACTGCATACAAGCCAAACGTGACTGCATATAAGCCAAAAGTGACTGATACAAGCCAAAAGTGACTGATACAAGCCAAAAGTGACTGATACAAGCCAAAAGTGACTGCACAGACTGCAGACTGCACGGACTAATCTTGGACGATACTTTACGCAAATGCATTAGGCCCTGGTTTTCCAGAGCAAGGCTAAACCTTTTCAGTGCTGGAACCGAATTTTAAAGGCCTTTGCAAACAGTTTGGATCCAAATGAGACGCCACAGAATGTGGCGTCTCATCAGGATCCAAACTGTTTGCTATTCTGATAGTATTCTTTGAAAAAAAAGCAAAGAAAATGCTAATTTTAGAAATTCAGCAGACAACATTTTAGCAGACGACAAATTTCCCAGCATGCAAAGGGTTAATTTGACCTCTGCCCTGCAATTTCAGGCGGGGTTTGCTACGGGTGTGTCCCTGCTACTACTGATGGGGGCTCTCATGCTGTACACCAGCTACAGAATCCTGGACTCTGTGAAAGGCATCAGTAAGTTACAGTGGCCCAAAATATGTAAAATATCATATGAAAATCGCTCTGGGAAAATGGAGTTTAATACATGTGTGTAAAGAGATTCGCCTGTGCAGTCTGCAGAGGCTTATCAGGAATGACTTTTTCTGCTAAACTGGATTTGTACTTAGAAGAGACTTCCTTTAAACGAAAATATTCCATAAAAGCACAAAGTGTCGTCACTGATCGACCTTTGCAGACTGCTCAAGCTAATCTGGTACAGCACTTAAGGCACATACATTTAACACAGAGCGAGGCTCAATGAAAAGCATGTGTTTTCATGTACACTTACTTGACTGCGCTTTAAACCATTACCTTGGCGAACCAAAACTATGAAAAGCCTGTGTTTTCATGTAAACTTACTTGACTGCTCTTTAAACCATTACCTTGTCGAACCAAAAGAAGAAAATGTTTTGAACATCTGGAACTTATGTAGCAAATACACTAACACTTAACAAAAAGAGTGTTTTCTGTGAAATCTTTATTAAGAAGATTTTATATTTCTTATTGTTTTCTTTACCAAAATGTGCCTTGATATTTTTAAATTATAAGGTTCAACTCTACCAAAGTGTTTAGCACTAAACAGTTTCACAAGCCTTGCACAGTTTGCATTCTGCATTATATCAGAGCGTGTCTCATTTCATTTATGTTATTTCAGAGATGACAGGGGACGTGTTGGAGTTTTCTGACGTGTGTCGGTACTATCTGGGTCGATGGGGAGAGTGGGCGGCATGGTCATCGTCACTTCTCACGTTGCTAGGGGGCATGATTGTCTACTGGATTCTTCTCTCTAACTTTCTCTATAATATTGTCACGTTCATTTATCGTAAGTTACATTTTATTTTCCACACATTTTTATAAATAAAAAAATAACAATTGTATTTAAATTAATATTTTATATACTGGTCCATTGTTCACTCTATCCTTCCTAAAGCCAACTGTATGATTAGTTTGCTCATCCATTATTTGTTCATCCATCTTTCTGCCCATCTTCTATCATTCATCTTATCATCCATGGAGCCTCCCTTTGAGAAAACGGGGCTTTATGCATGTTTGTAGTGTCATATCAGATTATGTTATGCAGTTAGCACAGGCTGATAAGGGATGACCCTTTCCCCTGAGACTTTATTTTTGTTTAAAAGAGACTTCCTTTTAAAAAAAGTCCACAAAAGCTTAAATTGCAGGCCCTGATCTACCTGTGCAGACTGTACAGGCTAATCTGGGACAACACTTTACGCACATGCATTAATTCCTCATTTCCCAGAACAAGCCTCATGTGCATGTAATAATCCATAGGCATCTGTTTATCTTATCGATCCATTTCTTCATTCATTTTCATCCACTTATCTGTGAACCCATCTGTAAATTCATATACACGCATTCATCCACCAAAAAGCATCCATTTATGTGTGCATTTATCTGTCTATTGTATTCATCCGTTCATATCAATCCACTTATCTGTCTAACCATCTCAGTCAAAATAATACATCCATTTATCTTTCCTTCTGTCTGTCTATTCATATTCTCATAATTCATAAAAATATCCACCCCTTTTCAATTCATTTATTTATCCTTGCATAACTTTTGCCTTTGATATCAGTTTATTATTAAAAATTTCATTAAGTTGATTTAAATAATAACTCAATTGCATTAACATGTAAGGCAACAGCTTATTTTATAAAATTGTATTTCCTTGTTGGTACAAAAAAATTGTGACCATTTTATTTGATACAAAATATATTTACTGTTTATGACATCAATAATGTATAATTTTTTATTCGCTCAATACTTTTATGATAATGCTAAGTTTGAAATGGCCCTTCAATTTTTTTTACAATTAATGTGTTTATATCAGTCAAACAACATTTTGCCGGTGTTAGTTGCATTCATAAAAATATTCTTAATATTATAAATGAAATAAATTATAATACACAAGTCTTTGAAAAACCTCAGTAGAAAAATGCTTAAAAAAAATAAAACAGAAACAGAAATTCCACCATTTTCAGATTTTTTTTGGTTGCCATAGCAACCACAATTTTTGACGTAGGAACAAAATGAAATGACGTGCATAATGTCCATATTGCCATCTATCCATGTTTCAAGTTTCATGAAAAAATATTTTCAAGTTATCGCAGGATCCAGAAAAGTGTGACAGACAGACTCACAGACGGACAGACACACAGAGTGCAAACCATAAGTCCCCTCCGGTGAAACCAGTAGGGGACAAATAACAAATTGCCAAAAAATTGACAGAGAAGAGCTGTAATTAAATGTCTCAAAGTTGAATTTGCAATATCAAAGTCTAGAACTTTTCAACAACTTTTATTATCCTGTTCTTTGTTTGGTATGACAGGGATAAGAATAGAAAAATCACACATGCATGAAGTACTTTGTTCTGCAGTGAACCTGTCTGGGTGGTGGTGGGCGGAGGGGGGGTGTTAGTGTCACATGCACTGTATAATGCATGTGCGTTAAGTGTCGTCCAAGATTAGCTGAAAGTGTTTTTTCCTGATTAGCCTGTACGAGTTGCACAGGCCGATCTGGGACTACACTTTCCTGACATGCATCTTAAAGTGCCTGTCCTTATTTCAGATCAAGCCCAGGGGCGGGGGAGTGATATGTCTAGTACCACAGGTGAGTATTGAGAAGTTTTCATGGAAACTTTGTGTTGCTTCCTTTGAAAAAAATCCTTTAATGAATATAGTGCGCACAATTTTCAAAAAAACTCTTTCATTAAAAAAAAATTAGCATCAGTGATATTGAATTTCAAGCAAATTTATATACTCAAATTACTCAAAGCTTATTAAAATATTATTTTTAGTTTATTAAACTTAACATTCAATTCAAAGGATGATTTAAAGCAGTTAAATTAAATATATATGTGCGATTTTGTTGTCCCTTCTTTATTTCTTCTGAACAAAAAGATATCTTTGTGAGAAATATGATAATTTAATTAGAGAACTACACTGCTCCTTTAATTTACAAATAACCATCTCTATCCTTCAATAAGGTCATGCTGCTGGGTTATACCTTGATATTTAATGCAGTTGTACGCTTCAGATAATTTACTACTGTCATGTGCTGCAAAAATACTAACAAAAGAAGCTCTAAATGAATGTTTTCATTGCAATGTTCTGGATTCATACTAGTGTCACATGAATAATGTCTATAGATCAAGTGGAGGGTTCAACGACTCAAAATTAATAGCATTTTAGGAGCATTGTTTGAAGGGAGGCAACTGTTTTTGAAGCTAGTTGATAGAATATTTAAAGGGTTGTTTCCCTTTATAATAATTAATTTTCTTATGTCTGACAAGTCATTTTAATAATTTACTTACAAGAACAACAAGTTTGGAGCTGTCTTAAAAAAGTTAATAGCAACAAAATACTGCACCATCGAGGATTTAGAAGTAAATGGCGTATTTTTAAATTCTGTCAGTACTGGAGATATTATCCAAATTATAGATGAAAAGTGTTACTCACTCTGATTATATATCCAATTTGGTCTTAAGCTTATCCATAAATGGACCCGTTTTTTAGCTCACATAGTAAATATAGTAAAACCTTGTTAACATTCGAAAAGTCACATTTATAGTTCAATCTTTATGAAACTTGGTTAGAATATTATAAGTCACAATGATATCTTGGACACTTCCTTTGTATTTTAGTGGAGAGACTTTTTGCCTTTCAGGCCCTCTTGTTTGTCATTTTACCAAACTGTCCCTTCCATATTGAAGTTTTTCCTTTCCTTTGCAAATTTCGTTTGTAAATGACAAAATAAACATGTTATAGAAGATCATGTATGCTTTCGCTTAGTTACTTCAGACACTTTGATGATGTTCTTTGGAAATGTAAAAGGATTTAAGGAAATATTGCCTGTTTGTGAATATCATACCCTATACCAGGTAGCTTCTCTCTGAAAAAAACAGGTTTAATTTGTGCGTCCCAGATTTGCCTTTGCAGACGATACTTTTCGCCTAAACTGGATTTTTGCAAAGAAGATATTTCTTTTAAACAACAAAAATACCTCAAAAGCAGAAATATCGCAGCATAACTATACTGTAAAATCTTGTAAAATAAGTTTTTGATCAATACGAACACATGACCACTTTGTGACCAGATTGTGTATAGCTGGGTCTTAATTTGAAGGACATTTATTTTTCAAGATTTTTATGCCCCCGGATCAAATGTTTTTGTCCTGTCTGTCTGTCTGTCTGCCTGCCTGCCTGCCTGCCTGCCTGCCTGCCTGCCTCTGCCTGCCTGCCTGCCTGCCTGCCTGCCTGCCTGCCTGCCTGCCTGCCTGCCTGCCTGCCTGCCTGCCTGCCTGCCTGCCTGCCTGCCTGCCTGCCTGCCTGCCTGCCTGCCTGCCTGCCTGCCTGCCTGTCTGTCTGTCTGTCATTGTATGTGTCCGTCATTGTATGTGTAACAAACTTAAACCTTGGTCATAACTTTTGCAATATTGAAGATAGCGACTTGATATTTGGCATGTATATGTATCTCATGGAGCTGCACATTTTGAGTGGTGAAAGGTCAAGGTCAAAGGTCACATATGGCTTCAAAGCGGCGCATTAAGGGGCATTGTGTTTCTGACAAACACATCTCTTGTTAATCAAATGACACACCCCATTTTGGAGTGAAGTCATTTTAAATGATGCAATCATAAAATTAACTGTATATTTTACTTATCATTTGCATAAATTAATAATACAACTGATGAAACTGCTGGTAATGAATTGTTGAAAGAAAATACAATTTATTCCCAGATGAATGAAGCATTTTTAACTTGACATACTAGTGTAGTATTAACATTATTTATAATAGATATTGTTTTCATGTGTTCAACAGAATATAAAAAAGCAAGGAGCATATTTTATTTATGATTATATATTTTGTAAAACAATGCAAAGTGAAAGATGAATATAAGAATATTTGTTGAAGTATTTGTTATTCAACATGTACAGCACAATATGCGTTAACTGATGGAAATGCCATGTTCTATAATAAGTGTTTTTTTGCTTGTACAGAATAATATACAATAGCATCAATGTAAAGGGATTATAAAGGTAACGCTCATTTTCTAAACTTACCCAACCCATGGCTATCTAAGTTCCCTTCTCATTTGCTTTTGTTCGTAAAGTATGTAAACTTTAATGAAATGAGAAACTATCAATTAACTTTGACAATCATATTATGATTCTGTAAAATGATTTTGTTTCCATTTATATTATCGTGGCATCCACCACAGTTGAAAGTAGCTGTCTTAGGATCGTTGAATGTTGTTTTTTTATCATAAACTAAGAATAAGCAATATATCAAAGTAAAAAAAAATATGTTACTTTAAACTGGTAAACATAAAATATCAAATAAAAACACATTTTATTATTTTATAAGCTCATCTATATTTTTTTTTTTTTAATGTGAGCTATTGTCATTACCTGAGCTTCTGCGTCGGCGTCTGGTTAAGTTTTGTGTTTAGGTCCACTTTTCTCATAAAGTATCAAAGCTATTGCATTCAAACTTAGTACACTTACTTAACATCATGAGGGGACTGGTCAGGCAAAGTTAGATAACTCTGGCTTGATATGCCACAGAATGATGAGCCCTTTTTATACTTAGAAAATAGAAAAATTTGCGTCGGCGTTCAGTTACGTTTTGTGTTTAGGTCCACTTTTCTCATAAAGTATCAAAGCTATTGCATTGGTACACTTACTAACTATCATGAGGGAACTAGGAAGGCAAAGTAAGATAACTCTGGGCGGCATTTTGACAGAATTATGTGCCCTTTTTATACTTAAAAAATTTAAAATTTGGTTAAGTTTTGTGTTTAGGTCCACTTTATTATGCTCCCCCAAAAATTTTTTGGGGGAGCATATAATCGCCGCTTCGTCTGTCCGTCTGTGTGTCCGTCCGTCTGTGCACAATTTTTGTCCGGGCTATTTCTCAGCAATTAATGACCGGAATTCAATTAAACTTTATGGGAAGCTTCACTACCAAGAGGAGATGTGCATATTATCAGCCGGTTCTGGTCGGATATTTTTCACAGAGTTATGGCCCTTTGAAATTTTCCATTAACTGTACATATAGTGCAATTCTCGTCCCCCCAACTACTAGACGTTTCCTTTTATCTGAATATATAGTGCAATATTGTGATAAAAAAAAACTTTGTGGAGCATCACCCGTCTCTTCTTGTTTCTAAAGTATCAAAGCTATTGCTTTCATACTTGCAACACTTACTAACTATCATAAGGGGACTGTGCAGCAAAGTTATGTAACTCTGACTGGCATTTTGACAGAATTATGGCCCCTTTATACTTAAAAAATTAAAAATTTCACGTCACGTCTGCAGAACTAAATATTCAGGAATGTGAAAGCACTATTATCAATTTTAAATCACAATACAATATTTTCATAAAAGTCACTGGAAATAAAAAATATTCTTCTCATTTGACTTTCAGATTCTATTTCTCCCTTTTTCAGATCCTATATGCCTCATTAAAGAGAATACAACTGTCACTAACAGCAGCCTCCCCCAGCATGATTCCATGTTTCACAAATACTGGGACGAACAGAAAACTGTGCCTTTCATCCTGATTGCTGTCCTACTACCTCTTATAAGCTTCAAGTCACCAACGTTCTTCACCAAGTTTAACGCCATGGGTGAGTTTTTAGTGTGCTACTGCTGTAACTGCAAGGAATTATTGGTATACCCTTGTGAGTGTGTTTGTCTGTCCATTCTTCCATCCGAATCTGGATCCTGTAATAACTCAATGAGTTTTTAAGTTCTTAAGAGACCTTGTATGTTTAGTTTAAACTCATTTATTTTAGCTCGATTGCATTGAAAACCTCAGGCTTATTTAAAATGCTCTTGAGTCCGTTTCCTGGGCCAAGAGCCAGTTCTTGGTGTCTTTGGGAGAGATCTTAAGAACGCTCCTACTTTGGGGATCGAACCTGTTACCTCCTGGTCACTAGGCGGACACCATATCCATTACACAACCTTGTATGTAATCAAACAACCGAGCACTTGTGATAAAATATTATATTATGTTCTGTTTTATAAGCAAAAAATGTTTGTATTCTATTGCTATCCATGAGAACGTTCATGACAACCACAGCTGGGCATGCAGTCTTACAGCATCATGAAGACTGTGTTAACACTTAAAAATTTACCGCTCAGAAACGCCTAAGAAAATACAAATAAATTTAAGACTTTTCTTAATGGAGTCATTTTCAACTCTAAAATACTGATGAGCAGCAAACAGTGTAATAGCAGAACAGACCAAAAGTTACTTGCAGGCAGATCGGATTTTAACATTGTTGTAGTAAGCCTTCTTTTCTTGTGAGTGGGAAATGGTAACGTAAATGTGGTAAAGACATGATGCTTGGAACGGGCTTCATTTTGGTATTTTCTTTCATTAAACAGTGCATTTTATGTTATATATATATGCAACATTCTGTCTGCTGTATTTGATCATCTTGACTCTATCTTTAAACTGTGTTCCTGGATGCATCGAGACAGTTTCACTTTTTCAAGATTTGTTTAACAAACCCACCTAAGCAAACAGTTTATAGTTAAATCAACTTAAATGATTATATGGTACTTTGGTACTAGTGGCTCGTCAAATGTAATCTATACAACAGGTAAAACTGCAAAATAAAACATTTTAAAAATAACCCAGTATTTTCAAGATTGATGTCTTCATCCAACTTCTGTATGAATTTTTTTTAGGAAATACATAAAATTAAAAATGTCTCTAGTATGCCATGCACAACAAGTAATTGTATGTTAACATGTTCTCTCCTGCTTTTAACATAAATCATGAGATTTCCCCTTTAATTGAATTAGAATTGAAATTTCCCTTTATGAATTCTGGCCTTGTATGGAGTGGGAAAACTGAAGGAGTCGAGTTCTGGGGGAACTGGGCTTCATGCAAGTACATTAAGTGTCATCCCGCATTATATGAAGTATATTAACTGTCATCCCGAATTACATTAAGTGTTGTCCCGAATAACCTAAATTACATTAAGTGTCATCCAAAATTACATTAAGTTTCGTCCCGAATTACATAAAGTACATTATGTGTCGTCCCGAATTACATTATGTACATTAAGTGTTTTTTAATCACATTAAGTACATTAAAAGTGTCGTCAGGAATCACATTAAGTACATAAAGTGTCGTCCCGAATTACATTAAGTACATTATGTGTTGTCCCGAATCACATTAAGTACATAAAGTGTCGTCCCAAATTACATTAAGTACATTATGTGTCGTCCCGAATTACATTAAGTTCATTATGTGTCGTCCCGAATTACATTAAGTACATTATGTGTCGTCCCGAATCACATTAAGTACATAAAGTGTCGTCCCGAATTACATTAAGTACATTATGTGTCGTCCCGAATTACATTAAGTACATTATGTGTTGTCCCTAATTACATTAAGTACATAAAGTGTCGTCCCGAATTACATTAAGTACATTATGTGTTGTCCCGAATCACATTAAGTACATAAAGTGTCGTCCCGAATTACATTAAGTACATTAAGTGTCGTCCCGAATTACATTAAGTACATTATGTGTCGTCCCGAATTACATTAAGTACATTATGTGTCGTCCCGAATTACATTAAGTACATAAAGTGTCGTCCCGAATTACATTAAGTACATTATGTGTTGTCCCGAATCACATTAAGTACATAAAGTGTCGTCCCGAATTACATTAAGTACATTATGTGTCGTCCCGAATTACATTAAGTACATTATGTGTTGTCCCGAATTACATTTAGTACATAAAGTGTCGTTCCGAATTACATTAAGTACATTATGTGTCGTCCTGAATCACATTAAGTACATTAAGTGCAATCTACACAGGCTAAACAGGGACAAAACATCCGCCTAGGTTAGATTTTCATTGAAAAGAGACCTTAAATTGAATAATTCTGTAAAAGCGGAAAGTGTCGACCCTGATTAGCCTATGCCGACTTCACAAGCTGATCTGGAACGACACTTTACACACATGCATTAAGCCTAGTTTTCAAGAACGAGGCCCTATTTTAGTTATGTTTATATCTTCACTAGGCACTATATCGGTGACATACCTGGTTTGCTTCGCCATGAAGAACGCAATAAGCTGGGGCATCCATCTTGAATTTCACGACACAACCAGTCCTTCATATGTCACTGGTAAGTCATTGGACAAGTTTCAGTGGTGTAGCTACTTGTTGGCCATGTAGGCCTGGGTCATAGCTACCTGTTGGCCTTATATACTAGGTTCATAGCTACATGTTGGCCTTGTAATCCAGAGTCGTGCTACTTGTTTACCTTGTAGGACAGGGTTGTACATGTAGCTACATGTGGGCATTTTAGGCCAGGTTCTTGGCTGTTTCAAAAGTTACAAAAGTATGTTTTACAAAATATTGCATTGAAAATCAAGACCATGAGGTCTAAGATGACACATTTAACTTTTGTATTATTTTTTTTTTGCAGGGGTATGTTGTGTTATATTTCAATGTATATTCTGCAGATATATCGGAACAATTTATGGTTATATTATGATAAGGCATTGTCTTTAAAAGATTTATAACACTGTCCATGACAGACCTAGCTACACCACTGGAAGAGTAACGTTTTAACATGTCTTTTACTTGCAGGATTAGAAAGACTATGTTTTAATTATATGATTCTCATTCTGGGAGAACTGAGCTTAATGTATGTGCAGTGTGATGTCCAGATAAGCCTTGGCTGGATTTTCGTAGAAGAGACCTTCATAAAAGCAGAAAGTGTCCCTTATTAGCAGATGCTATATGCAACGGCTCATTTCGGACGACACCTAACAAAAATGCATTAAGCCTAGCTTTCCCAGAATTCTGCTCATTTAAATTTGTTTAAGTGATTGTTTTCATTGTCCATTGTTATCATATTTCACTTCTTTGATGCCAATCTTGTATCATTAGAAATGTTAAATGCAGATTTGAAAAAAAGCTTGAGGGATAAAATGAAACTGCTGCTTGTACTTGGAACCAGAGAGCACTATCAACTCCTTGAAAACTTAATGTGTAGGATGCTTTTGTATCCTTTAGGCACCTGGTCGCTTTTTGCAGCTAAACACTGTAGTGTATTGAAACATATAAAAAAAATTGTCTTTTCAGAACCGAGGCTTTTTTTAACATTAACACCTACAATGTTGTTAAACGTGCACGTTTTTCACAATTTTCAATACTGTAACGGATTTTCGCGTTTTTTAGCTCAGCTATTACATGTATATATGAAATTTATATTGTGGAGCTATCCTACTCGCCCCGGTGTGAGCATGCAAATGTTAAAGTTTGCGTACCACTCCAAATATTTCCTATGTCCCTGGACATATTGCTTTAATATTTTGCATACCTCTTTACCAACATGACCCCAACCTATAAACAAGAGCAGACAACTGTATCAAGCATTTTGTAAGAATTATGGCCCCTTGTTTCACTAAAAATATATGCATATTATTGATAAATCTATGTTAAAGTTTGCGTACCACCTCAAATATTTTCAATGTCCCCTGACATATTGCTTTTATATTTTGCAAATTTCTTTACCATCATGACCACAATCTATTAACAAGAGCAGACAACTGTTTCAAGCATTTTGTAAGAATTATGGCCCTTTTTTGTCATAGTAACTGAATATTTTGTTAAATTTTGTGTTTAGATCCACTTGACTCCTAAAGTATCAAAGCTATTGCTTTCAAACTTCAAATATTTTCTTACTATCATGAGGGTACTGTACCTGGCAAGTTCAATTTGACCTTGACCTTTGAATGACCTTGACTCTCAAGGTCAAAAGAATACATTTTAGTTAAATTGCCATAACTTCTTTATTTATGATCAGATTTTAGTAATACTTTGACAAAACAAAACTTACCTGAATACCACAAATGGATTCCACCCAAACAATACCCCACGCCCCAACCCAGAATCCCTGCCCCCCCCCCCCAAAAAAAAGATCATCTAATAAATGACCACACCCCACATTATACCCCCCTCTCAACCCCCCCCCCCCTACCCAACCCAAAAAGAATATTTTTATCTTTGAAACATGGTTAAAAAAAATAAAAAAATATTAATTTACTATTGAAGGACTGTCCAAACTTCCCACCCAAGCTATTGCTATCAAACTTGAAATAAAATCTTATTAGTTTGTTTTACGTCTTTACAAATGTTCAATATATTGTGGAAAATATACCTCAACTATTACCTTGACCTTATTGAATAATTTGAACAATTTCTCCATGATGGCTTACGTTATACTGTCGAGCACTCGAATAGTCAAGCCTGCTGTCCTCTGACAGCTCTTGTTAAAATACGTTTTTACTCGTCAGTTGTTTATCGTCAAACAGTTATCCGCTTAAATATGAATATTATTTGTTTTAGAAAGGGATGCCCCATAGCGGCTTCTACTGTATTTTTACGCTTTTATACAACTGAAAAATGAATACTAGTATATAGTAGATGTAGACAAAAGAAGAACGGTAATGTATTTTTACGAACTTTGTCAGTAGCAAATAAACCTCTGTAACGTATAAAAACGTATTTTTGAAAAAATCAATACAGATCAATAAACAATATTACACATGATCCGTTGTATGATTTGATATCTTTTGCAAAAAGCTTGTCATATTAACATTGGAAATGCAGAACTTTCTTAAGTTTATACCACAAACATGACCGAAAATCAAAATACCACTCATTTGCTTTTTTAAGATGAATTTTGAGCATTTGAATATTTATTGATTTTAACTCTCAATTATTAACCATAAATGTTCGAAACTTTAGTTGACAAGTTTATAGTCAACAGACTGTATATTGAACATTCGACCGTCAGTCTGTCACAGTCTTATTTTAATTTTTTCTTTGATTAAGTTTCAGTTTATTTACAAACATTGTTTTTTTTAAGAAAAAAAGTTTCAGGGTTCCTACGCCTAATAAGGATCAGGTTTTGAAACAACAAAATTTGTATGCGTTCTATAACGTTGTACCGGTAGTCGTTCACTGTAAAAATTGCCCCGGTTTTGAGGAGAGAAAAAAATGTGTACGTTCTAATACGTTACAGGTGTGCAGAGGATATTCAAGTTCATAATTATGTGAAAGCACTTTTTAGTTTTGGAACAAATGCTGGTTGATGAAAGTGAATGAATGTTCAAACCAAAGGTTCGGCTTCATTTACTCTAAAAAAAGGTTTATGATTATTGTCCCCTACCGATTTCACCGGAGGGGACTTATGGTTTGCGCTCTGTGCGTCTGTCTGTGAGTCTGTCTGTGCGTCTATCTGTGAGTCTGTCATTGAGTCTGTCTGTCACACTTTTCTGGATCTTTCGATAACTTTAAAAGTTCTTAATATTTTTTCATGAAACTTGCAACATGGATAGATGGCAATATGGACATTATGCACGCCATTTCATTTTGTTCCTATGTCAAAAATTGTGGTTGCTATGGCAACAATTTTTTTTTTTAAGAATCTGAAAATGGTGGAATTTCTGACAATGGTGGAGCCGGTAGGGGACCATATTGCTTGACAATAGCCTTGTTAGTCCCCTACCGGTTTCACCGGAGGGGACTTATGGTTTTGTCTCCGTCCGTCTGTCCGTCACACTTTTCTTGATCCTGCGATAACTTTAAAAGTTCTTAATATTTTTTCATGAAACTTGGAATATGGATAGATGGCAATGTGGACATTATGCATGTCATTTCATTTTGTTCCTACGTCAAAAATTGTGGTTGCTATGGCAACAAATAGAGTAGAAATAGTGCTGAAAATGGTACATTTTTCTGGATCCTGCGATAACTTTAAAAGTTCTTCATATTTTTTCATGAAACTTGCAACATGGATAGATGGCAATATGGACATTATGCACGTCATTTCATTTTGTTACTACGTCAAAAATTGTGGTTGCTATGGCAACAAATAGACTAGAAATAGTGCTGAAAATGGTGTTTTTTTCTGGATCCTGCGATAACTTTAAAAGTTCTTAATATTTTTCATGAAACTTGGAACATGTATAGATTGCAATATGGGCATTATGCACGTCATTTCATTTTGTTCCTACATCAAAAATTGTGGTTGCTATGGAAACAAATATATATAAAAATCTGACAATGGTGAAATTTTTGACAATGGTGGAGCCGGTAGGGGACTTTTATTGCTTGGCAATAGTCTTGTTATTTATACTATTGATGAAGGCATAGGCTGAACATAATATAGTATGTAATTAATAAAACATGTGTTTGAATGTTGAATATAATAAATTTACACAACTTAGAGTATCAAATATTAATTTTTAACTGTTTTGGTTGCAAACATATTTCTTAATATTAACTTTGAAATTAAAATGCGTGAAAAAGTCTCTTTAGAAAGCTGTTTACCAACATTGGTTGTGTATTAAATTAATGTTAAGAAACATAAGATAAAACTAGATTTGTATATTACTGAATGAAACAAACTTTCAGAATACAAGGGCAGTTTTCCAGCTCTAACAGGAGTAGCAGCCCTTGCTTATTTTGTACAGAATTGTGCTCTTGCAATAACAAGGGCTCAAAAACACCCTGAAAATAATGTAAGTTCAACCCAGTTTGCAAACCTAGAAGTTTAGTTGTGCATTTCTATTTGGGGTGTGCTTCATTTGGCAGGGGATTGCTTGATTATTGTAGGTTACATACTTCTCTAGGTTACATACACCTTATTTCTTATAAAACAACTTCATAGTATTGAAATTGCATTTTGTGCATATGTTAAACAAATTATGTAGCATTTGATAAGTATTTGTGGAAATAATTTACATTGAATCTGCAATTGCTAAGTAATGGTGGACATTTTAGATAAATGTATATGATACACAATGTGGTTGAGATAATTGATTTTTTATTTTACAATAGATTAAATACTGTGCTATCCTACGGAATCCAGATAGTGCCATCTTTAATCTCTCATTTCTTTCATCAAGGGCGACACTAGACACACGAAGCGATACTTGATATATTTCTTGACAGTCGCGGCAACGCACGATATTTTTCTTGACAGTCGCACGATACTTGATATTTTTTCTTGACAGTTGCGGCGACGCACGATATATTTAACACGATATATTGCCCTTGTGTAGGTAGCCCAAAAGGCGATATATATCGTGTTAAATATATCGTGCATTGCAGCGCCTGTCAAGAAAAAATATCAAGTAGCGCTTTGTGTTTAGTGTCGCGTTTGCGGTGAAACACGATATTTTATTTTTCAAATATCGCCCATATTATCCGAATCTCATGTATCACTGTCTAATTTGAGACCGCGACACTAGACACACTCGATTTTTTTTTTGACAGTTGCGGCGAATAATATCAAGTATCGCTTCGTGTGTCTAGTGTTGCCCTTGATGAAAGAAGTGCGAGATTATAGATGGCACTATCCGGATTCTGTACTATCCAGTGCAAATAGTACAATCCATTTAAAAATGTTTGGTATTTTATAAATATCATGCTGATAATAAATATGAACTAATTGATTCTAAAAATATTTTTTAAGAGCTATACAAGGATTAAATATTAAATCTTTAAATATTTAGTAGGGATTCATTCTGCCAAATGAAGCACACGTTTTCAACCACCAGCATTATATTGTGTGTTCGCAAGTTTGATGAGTGTAACCTTCTGTCCCTTCCTTTCTTTGGTGTAGAGATCAATTTAGGTTTTCCTTCTTGTGCAGTTTGGTGTCCAGTTTCGCTTTTATCCAATATTGCTGCATTTTACCATAGCTTGGTTAGTCTTTCGATGTTACGTGTTGTATTTATGAAACAATGTAATAATACTTATACTATAATTAATTTAGAAATTTATTTGGTAACTTTTATACATAATTCATAATTTAAAATACTTTGATCTTGTCACATTCATGTACTTTATATGTAATTAGCATTACTTGATAATAATACATTTTATTTTTGCATACACTAAAAATAAATAATGCACTGTATTTTAAAGTATAACATTAAAATCATAATTATCCAACACTTAGCTTTGGTATTGTATGTAAATCAGCTCTCACAGTTTGGTTATGTTTGAGTTGGTGCACTGAGTTCATTGCAGTTTTATAACTAATAAATATATATGTCATTGTAGTGGTTTTTAGTCTTTCTCTTTTAACAGTCAGATTTGTGTTGGTTTAATGTTGGTTCAAAGCCACACCTACCAGTTTAAAGCCATGTTGGTCAGTCAGAACAACATGTTAAGCCTAATCAGTAATGCACAATCCATAATCTGCTCAAAAGGTTCTTTGAAAAAGGTAAATGAAAATGGTATTCCAGAACATATATGTTTTTATTTTGGCATTCTTATTTTATTGTTATGGTCCTAAAATATTTGCAATGAATTGCTGTCAAAACGCAATACTTCAAATAGTTAGAATAGGCACTAATTTGTTCGTACATGTGTTACAGCGTTTATCTTGGCATAACTTCTTTAACACATTTGAATTTATCAAGTGATTTTCTGAAAAGTACCCAAATTAGCAAATGCTGTAGACAAAAAAATGCTTAAACTCTGACCCATTTTATCCAACAATCATGGTTTCAGTAATATAATGGTAGATATGGTATTTGATCTCGATAGGATTTTAAATGGCTCTGCTTTTATGTACCAGCAGATTAGTGGGTCCCTTTAAAAGTTAGCTTATTCTTGGATATGTGCAATAAAAGTGAATACATATAAATGTTTAGAAGTCAATTGAGAAGTACACAGACATTACACTCAATGAAACTTACTTTGAAATCAGATCTGTAAGTCTTAAACAATTGGCTAAAATTATAATTGACAAGATGACAGATTATATCGCATAGAATGAAAGAAAAAATAGGAAAGTTCAATAATAAGTAGAATGGAATAGCAATAGGTGGCAAAAAGTTGTCACGATTTTAAGACAATGTGCTCATAAACTGGAAATTTTATTTCAGCCTCATTCTGGAAAAACTGGGCTTAATTTATATGCTTAAAGTGTCTTCCCAGAGTAGTCTATACAGTCTGCTCATGGCCTTATCAGGGATGACACTTTATGCATTTGCACTCAGTCTTGTTTTCCCAGAGTGAGGCTCATATGAAATGACATCATTATTTGTAAATTTAGTTTTATTCATTTTGACATTTGCAAATGCATATCAAACATTTGCTTTCCTGCAGTTATTGTTTTCAGCCTTTGAGCCCCCCCTCTGCTTTCATCATATTTCTATTGTTTGGTTCTTTTGTTGCATGTTTTTGTTTTTTATGCCCCCCTTCGAAGAAGAGGGGGTATATTGCTTTGCTCATGTCGGTCTGTCGGTCGGTCTGTCTGTCTGTCTGTCTGTCGGTCCGTCCACCAGGTGGTTTCCTGATGATAACTCAAGAACGCTTGGGCCTAGGATCATGAAACTTCATAGGTACATTGATCATGACTCGCAGATGACCCCTATTGATTTTGAGGTCACTAGGTCAAAGGTCAAGGTCACAGGTGAAGGTCACAGTTACTGGAAATAGGCATTTTAAGGATTTAGCATGGTTCAAATAAGGGAAACAACTACCGTTTATGCATGTTCTTTTGTTACAGCATTTGCCTCCCTTGCAATTTATTTAAATTTTACCAAATGTAAGGCTAACTGCATTTTTGTAATGCATTGTATCAATAAACATCGGGCAAAAATGAAATTTAGGTTGCACCACCACCACCACCACCCACCACCACCACCACCACCACCACCACCTTTGTTCACAGTGACAAAAAACGTATTCACACAATGGCTGCTACTACAACTTATAGCCCATATAGGGGGGCATGCATGTTTTACAAACAGCCCTTGTTTAAACTTGTGTATTTCATTTGTTTACTAATATGTTTATTTGTAGTTGCTGAAAGAAGCTGTTTTCAAACACTTAATTGAAGAAATTTACTTGCTTGTCTTCTTTTTGAACCTACTTTCAGATGCAGCGTTCAATGCAGACACTTACAATTTAAATAAATTATTTTGTTGGAAGTAGTAGAGCGGGTGTTCATAATTCCGAACATCTAAGCAAAGAAATCTACAGTTCGGAAACGCAACCCCACTTCCGCAAATCGATGCTATTTTTAGAAACAACAACGCATACTGGACCTTTTAAAAACATCGATTTCGTGTATGGGTCATCGTTCACTATTATTTTTGGGTTAAAGGAAAGGCAGTAATGTATGCTAAATCCGAACACTGGTTTCAATTCCGAACATTGGTGGTTTTAATTCCGAACACTCAAAGTGCATTCCAAAAATGTAAAATATTCAAAGAAAAGAAACAGTCAGACTAATTTATTCCACAAACAATAAAAAAAAAAGAACATATTTCCAACAATTGGAACAGTTATGCACTTTCAAATTTCAACAATATTTGCATGCGAAAGAAAGTTCATCACAAATCAACTGATTTTCTATGTCAACACATGCAAAATGAAATCTCCGGCCACAGTTAGTGCATTCAATAAAGTTGTCATACTTCTTCTCACACGCAAAACGTTTGCCGGCCTCAACTTCAACATCGCTGTCTGATAACAAATCACTGATTTCCCGAAGAATTGCCTCCTCGTTCTCCTGTCGAGGTGACCAATTGGTTGGATGGTGAAACAGATGGAACTTCTGACTGGTTGGCTACCATTACAGTTTGGGTGACGGACTTGTTGGGTTGGCTGTCGGACATTCCGATCAGTTGATTGGGTAGCGTGTCAGTCGGGGGCTTTTGGGTTGTATGAAAGAAAGAGTTACCGATGGCCTGGCTAACATGATATTTTGGGTGTCTGTCAAATTCGGCAAACCAACGCTGAATTTTCTCTATTGTGATGACGGCCCGTTCCTTCCCTAATTGGATAGTTGTGCAAACGGACAAATACGGATTACGCTTTAAAAACCCATGCAACCATTTCCGTCCCGGTTTGTTTACGAGAAAAGGGGTTTCTCTGCCAGCGTCATTGAGAATCTTCTGGACCACCGTACACAGGCCATGTCTTGTTCGACCGTAGCCAACCCTACTCATATGGACCACCCAGTTGGCAATTCGTTGCTCTTCGTCAGCACTGAGGACAGTCTTCGCATCGATATGGTCAGTTGCGTACTTCCCACAGACACGATCATGGAGTGTTGTTTTGGGTATATTATACGTTTTGCAAGCCTGGCCAAGCGTCATTGTACCCGATTTTATTATTTCGACTGCGCGACCAACCACTTCTGGGTTGTACTTTTGACGTTTTGCTTGTAATTGACGAATCATATATAAAATAAAACGAATTCATGTGTCAAGACATTAGCCTTTTATTTTAAGTTTTGGTAATTTATAAAACAATATTCTTGTAAGTCTTTGCTTTCTAATTGTTGCAGTAAACTTCAATCATAAACATTTAAAAAAAAATTCGTTCGGAATAATGAACATCGTTTAATATATCGGTTTTAATTCCGAACAATTGATCTTTGCCTTTTTTGTTTGTGAAAGCTATAATAAGAACATACCCACTAGTTGGGAAATCCTAACTAATAATAAAATAGCAAAACCTGATCGGGGAAGTACTTAAATTACGTCATGTAACCTTAGGAATTAGTGATGGTGAAATTGAGATTTGCGTAATTCCACTCACTTGACTGGTTGGTGAAACGACTTTCTGAAATTCTTCAAAATTTAAACATGGTTACCGCTCAAAAATGGACGAAACGGAAAGAGTTAAGATATGATGTAATAAATATGATGTCATATGTCAGAGTTCATGCTTGAATTATATTGTTTTTAAATGTTTAAATTTTCGTTCGGAATTAGACGCTGTTCGGAATTATAAGCACCCGCTCTTTATATATATTAAGCCATCTACAAAAAATTATTCAAGCTTTTTTATTTCCTATTTGAAACTATTATTAGAACTACTTGGGTTTGGAATCTTTGAATTTTCAGCTGAATTCTTTTAATTGCAAACATTTTCTTCATTATAGTCTTAGTTGCAGAGAATTTCCTAAAATCCTTGCCAAGGGCCCCATGTTCAATCAACATACAATTTCAGGGGGTTTTGGAAGGTCATCAAAAACATTAATACAAATATCTTCTTCACACTTGACTTAAGTGAGAAAGAAATCTTAATTGCTCTTACTTATTGAACAGCTGTAATTTCTGAGTTTTATTTAAATTAACTCTATATAAGTTTGTGAGAAAACAGCTTTCTCCTTTTTTTGCCTGTCTGTTCTTTCCTTCTTTCCTCCCATTGCACGCTCGTTACCTCCCCTGTACTTCAGAATTCCGAGATCACTTCCCAGCCATCAGTGGCATAGCTGCTCTTGCCTATTTTGTTCACAATGCTGTTCTCGCTATGGCGAGGGTGGAGAAACACCCAGAGAACATGGTAGGTATTGTTGCCTCTCATTGAATGAGCTGGGCTCTGGGAACATTGGCGTTAATGCATATGATTAGAGTGTCATTACAGAGGCTTATCTGGGATGACTTTTTCTGCTTAAAGGGA
Organism: Dreissena polymorpha; assembly: GCF_020536995.1. NCBI lineage: Eukaryota > Metazoa > Mollusca > Bivalvia > Myida > Dreissenidae > Dreissena > Dreissena polymorpha. The sequence continues at coordinate 1,655,754 of NW_026273315.1, read as the reverse complement.
ATTTTTGCTAATAAGAGAATTCCTTTAAACAACAAAATACCATAAAAGCGTAAAGGGTTGTCCCTGATTAGCCTGTGCTGACTGCACAGACAAATATGAGACTACACTTAACGCACATGCATTTAGTCCAGTTTTTCCAGAACCAAACTTTAATTATTTTCCCCTGTAAACCAGAGAATGTGGTAGGTATTCTTCTTTTCTCTCACTAAAATTATCTTCTGCCTACAAGGGTGTGATTTCTTCTCCTTTTGGCTTATTGCCTTATTTTTTGATGAGTAGATATTTTTTCAAACATATCTTAACTTGAATGGAACTGTTAAAGGATGATGACTTTTGCTCATGTTCACCTAGCAACCCAGTAAATATTATCATCTAGCAACCCAGTAGAGTTTTTACGGCCCTCAAACTGTTCCAATCACACCCCTGTAACTACAACAACTATACCCTTACTATCACCACTGTTGCTAACGCTACTATACTGTTTCTATCACCCCTGTTGCGAACTCTGCTATACTATAATACTGTTACTATCTGCGGTTACTCATAAAATCTTTTTTTTTAGTCAAGAAATATGTTGGTGATGCACACATTAGCAAGAATAAGTTGCCTAAGGTACTGCTATATCATTATTTATTCTTCTGAAAATTAAATAAACGCAATTCTTTTCAAAGAATCTTTTGGAAAAGCATCATACAAGTTATATTTAAAAAATACAATCGCGAAAATGTGCTTAGCTAAAATCAAGGTTATGGGACACAGAGGGATTGCTGTGCAACCACCCTTGTACATTCAACCAAACTTGTCTTCTCAGTCTATTTGGTCAGCCGTCCAATAATATAACTTACTTATTACTTAATTATATGATAATTGACTCAAAATTTTAGTATGGTCCAATAGAAAACTAAAACTGAAGCAAATAATGGAAAAGACGCATAGTAAAGTTTCTCACACATGTATTATAAATATTGTATTATCTTATATTATTATGTATATTGTTCATACAGTTGAAATATCATTCTAGCAATATATGATTCGCGTTCTAAGAAAAGGGTGTTAAATGCATGTGCGTTAAGTGTCGTACCAGATTAGTCTGTGCAGTCTGCACAGGCTTATAAACTAGGGACCACACTTTCTGCCTGAACTAGATATTTGCCAAGAAGAGACTTTCTTTAAACAGAAAATATCACAATAGCGGAGAGTGTCATCCCTGATTAGCATGTGCAGACTGCACAGGCTATTCTGGGACGACACTTAAGCAGATGCATTAAACCCCTTTTTTACAAAGCGTTGCTCATATGTATTAACATATTTATAACTTAACTTCTAACTGCACCAACTGTATTGTATTTATTTATTTTTCCCTCATTAGTCATTCATATTATTTCTTAAAGTTTCATTACCAATTATAGGTTTATTTCCTAATAATATGCACCATTGTTATTTTGAATCACATTGCTGTAGTTATGCCATTCTGAGATGGTTTTCATAAAACTGTTTATTTTGTGACTGTGGAACCATCCTGTATACAAAGTATAATTTATAAAAACTTTCAAAAATATAATTATTTTGCACATGTGGTAAGTTCATGTGTTAAATTGTGCAAAAAGTATGTATTATTGTACATTTTAACAGCTGCTTGTTGCAAACATACCAGATGTTTCACAGGGAGGTTTTACAACTGTAACACAATTTGATATTTTTATTTTCTGTTCTGCCTTTGTATCCTATTGTCATGGTAATGAATCTCAAATCAAAGATTAAGAAACATTTACCAAATATTGAAGAATTCTCAAATATTCCAAGTTACCAGTCCTCATTCTTCCCCCCCCCCCCCCCCCCCCCCCCCCATTTTTACCAGAACCATTTAATTGGCAAAACTCTCTCTTATGAACCTATATGTACGTATTCATAAATCAAGACTTATTTGGTATATATTTATCATGATAGCAAATGAGTTGCATCAGGTGGAATAAGAAAATATCAACACTCAAGTGTTGTTATTTCCCCTCAGGAACCCAGAAAAAATGCCAATCTCTTGTAGTAGGTCATTTTAAAAATAATTTTAAAAAATAAATTCAGAAGGAAATACAAAATTTGAGCATAAAACTAACATTGTACACTAAGTTATTTATTTGTTTCCAAGAGTACTTAAAAAAAAGATTATTTTAAAACCACTTAAAACAATATGATCATAATTTTAGGGAAAAAAACGTGTAGGAAATATAAAAAAATACATTCAACATCATTGGTACCATTTTTTGGACTATGGTATAGTGTTATTAAATGTTAAATAAACCCTTCTAAGGCGTGTGTATTAAACTTATAATAAACTGAAATGTTAATATTGTTCTAGTCATGTGGTTCTTATGGTATATACTCCATGAATTCCCTGTACTAAAACATGCTGTTATGTGAAGTTGCAATAAGACATCATTCTCGAAATATGTTATGTTATTTGAAGAATGCTTTATATGTAATTTTGCCAATTGTTTTTATCAATTTTGATGAATTATAAGTAAAATAGAAACATGCATAGCAATAAAACTGTTTGCTTGTTTGGATAAAAAAAATCCATAAAAAATAATACCATGTCCAGGCATTCATGAACACAGTTATAAAGTACAATAAAATGATCAAAAATACAGCCACTTTTAATAAAAATTTATTTAATTATTAGAGTATGGACAGAATAATACAAACAAACATAAAGAACATGAAACACAGATGTGTGTGAAAATCACCAAATGGTGTTCATTTCTAGTTTGAAGTCTTTTTCAAATTCACATAGTAAGTGCTCTGTGGCAGGGTGTTTTGTTCATCTTTGCCAGTGTATCTGGGCTTGGCTTATGTGGTCTATTAGCCTTGCATGTGTATTATGTTGCATTGTATTCACTACTGTTGTTTTTTTACTTACACAAACAATGAACAAATAATTGGGCCATGCTCTGTAAAAAGGGAGTTTAATGCATGTGCGTAAAGTGTCATCCCAGATTGCGGACTGCACAGGCTAATCAGGGATGACACTTTCCACCTAAACTGGATTTTTGCCAAGAAAATACTTTCTTTAAACAGAAAATACCATAAAAGCGGAAAGTGTCGTCCCTGATTAGCCTGAGCAGACTGCACAGTTTAATCTGCTACGACACTTTACGCACATGCATTAAACCTCTTTTTCACAGACCATGGTTCAATTCTATGTCCATCTTCCCAGGAATGTGTCTACTATATATTTTTTTACCACTAGATGCCATATATTTAGCCCAAGATTTAGGAATCCTGGTTAGAATGTTGATTTCTTACTAAAAACATATTAAGGCCAAATTGAAATTGGGCATTTAAGGGCCACGTTGGCATTTTTTACTGTAGTGAATTATTGTTTGCTCTAAAAGTGACAATGGTGCTTATGTTTGATTGTTCAAGTTCTCAAAGGACCAAAAAATGTTATTTTATCTTTGTGATGCCAATTTGTTTATGCAATTATAAATGTAAATATTCTTTATTTAAATAAATAATCCCTATTGTAAATAATTTGGTTTGAATATTTGCTTAGTTTGTAAACATTGAAGTTGAACAATTGGGCAATTACTGAATCAAAGATAATCATAGTTAAAATACAATGCTACTTGTTTGAAATACCTAACATACTTGTTAAGTCAGGTACTTATAAACAAACAGATTTATTTTGTTCAACTTATGATTACAATCACTCATTACATTGGACCTGAATCACAAACAGTTATGGTATTTGTTTTGCTGTCAGGTGCGTGATCTGATCTTGGCGTACATCCTGGTGGCCATGACCTATATTTACATGGGCGTCATCGTCTACATCTCCTTCACCCTCGACAAGAGCTGTATCGAGGATGTGAGTAGAATGGGATTTTCATTTCTTGTCTTCTATCTTTGTAGAATGGAAATATAAAATATGTTCAAAATTGTTTATATTCCAAATCTTTTATTTGTCACTAACAATTCTGGCCAAAAAACAAACAGTTTTTTTAGGTCCTTTATAATGATTAAACCTTTACTCTGACTAAATTCAACCTATTTTGGCTCCTAGAAATACATCAATAATTAAGCTGTGTCATGAAAAATGGGAGTTTTGTCATTTATTACTAGTATAACGCAGTATGGTCTTAAGGGACTCTGTCTACCAATTAGACAACGATACCTTCTGTGACTTGATAGTGAATAGGTTAGGTTCTGACCAGACTGGGAAGATGTGCAAACTCGCTGGAGTTTAACTGGCTGCACGCGGCATAAGACACATTTTCACATGATGCAGCTCTTTTTATGTTTAGTGTTAAGGGTGAAACTATTTTATCTAATTTAGAAGCATTCAAAAGATACCACTGTTTCATATAGGGATGGCAAAATTATTCGAATATTCAATTGAATGGTCAGTATTCGAATAACAGAATTGATATTCGGATATTTGCAAAGAAAAAAAAACAAAACATTATTGCCCTAATATTTAATGACCTGCGAGCCGCTTACTAATTGGCATCAGAAATCACTTGGGATTAACATGTTTGATGTGACGTTCTTCATGTCAAACTGTTAACGTGGCCTGTATCAGCGTGGATTGCGCAATTCAATGTACACACTCTTAGAAAGGCCCCAAACGGTTGTTTGTCAATGGGGTGCCAATTAACAGCTTCAATTGACTGGCAAATAATAACTAAGTTTCTGTAATCACAGTATGAACAGCCTTTAAAACGTGTGAATTACTCAAACTGTGCAATGCAATATACACACTCGTACATGATATTGTTATTTTAAAATTTCAAATAAAAATAAAATTCTATGACATGAAGATTTTTCCTCATATTTGTTTTTGAATGTTTGGTGTACTTTGCATGCCTTATTGATATGTTTCATTAATCTTAAAATTAACGTACTTGCTATTGTTACCTAAATTTTTTAAATAAAAATAAAATTCCATGACATGTTTTTCCTTCTATTTGTGCCCAATTACAGTATCCGTCATAGTATTAGCCGACAGTGATACAATTATTCCATTGCAACGTTCATAAACAGCCTAATATTCAGCAAATGGATAGAACTTACAAAACAATGGAAGTTAAACACAGAACAAGTTTCAATCTTTTCTGATATATTGCGCCTAAATAGGCTTTTTAAAAGTTTGATTTTACAATTAAGCTACATTACCTTTCTATTTCTCAACACAACAATTGTATATTCATTTGTATTTCTGTGTCAATTTATATTTAATTTCCCTACTGGAAACAAAACTGAGTAATAGAAGTTAAATAAATCCGGCTGTTTTATGCAAATATTTGAATATCCTATTGAATATTCGAATACCGATATAGGGATTCGATGCCATCCCAAGTTTCATGGTATTACCCCAAAAGTTTACACATTTGGGCAGCGCTGTATGAAAAAGGGGTTTGATGCATTTGCATAAAGTGTAGTCCCAGATTAGCCTGTGCAGTCTGCTCAGGCTTATCATCAAGGACAACACTTTTTTGCTTGACTGGATTTTCAATTAGAATAGACTTTTAGATGAAAAATTGAATACAAGTGGAAGTGTTATCCCTGATTAGCCTGTGCAGTCAAGCCGGTACGATACATTACTCATTAGCCTGTGCAGTCCAGCTGGTATGATACATTACTCACTAGCCTGTGCAGTCCAGCTGGTACGATACATTACTCACTAGCCTGTGCAGTCCAGCTGGTACGATACATTACTCACTAGCCTGTGCAGTCCAGCTGGTACGAAACATTACTCACTAGCCTGTGCAGTCCAGCTGGTACGATAATTTCTAAAATTAGCATTTTCTTTGATTTTTTTTTCAAAGAATGCTATCAGAATTGCAAACAGTTTGGATCCTGATGAGACGCCACATTCTGTGGCGTCTCATCTGGATCCAAACTGTTTGCAAAGGCCTTCATAATTCGGTTCCAGCACTGAAACGGTTAAATTATTGTTGAATGTTGATCATGAACTTCTATCTGATACAGAAACATTCAGTCAATACATGGTTTCATGGTATTACCCCTAAATTGACAAATTTCTATTTCAGAATTTCCTGAACAACCTGAAGGACACCAATGTGATGGCTTTTGTGGCACGTATTGGGCTGTTCTTTCAGATGGTCTGCGTGTTCCCCCTACTCATGTACATCTTTCGCATTCAGTTCATGAACACACTCTTTGGATCCATATGGCCAAGGTGTGAAAATTGTTTTCCTTTTTTTTGTCTGTCTTAAAAAAACAGATTTTTTCTATTCTGTTATAAAGTGATGTTTTGATTCAGTATATATCAACAAAGTATTGGTTTTATACTGTGGTAGGTCATTATTGTTTATATTATTATTAACCCTTTAGGTGCGGGAACCGAATTTTGAAGGCCTTTGCAAACAGTTTGGATCCAGATGAGACGCCACAGAACGTGGTGTCTCATCAGGATCCAAACTGTTTGCTATTCTGATAGTATTCTTTGAAAAAAAATCAAAGAAAATGCTAATTTTAGAAATTCAGCAGACGACATTTTAGCAGACGACAAATTTCCCAGCATGCAAAGGGTTAAGAAATGTTATTATTTTGATGAGTGCTTGTGATCCCCTTGGTCTGGCGTGTGTCAACATTATTTAGCTTAACACTCGTGAAGTAATGTTTCTGCCCAAATCTTCTTGAAGTTTGGTCAAAACATTTGTCCCTATGATATCCTATCAGAGTTTGTAACTGGGAAATGATAGATAAAAAAACAAGGTGATAAGATCATGTTTTGTGAAAAAGCTTTTAGAAGTTAGTACACAGTTTACCCAAACCATGAAAATTGTCACAACATTTGTCCCAATGATATGGCAGAGTTTGGGCTAGTGGCTGGCTTATATAGGAATGATGTCCGCTCTAAAAAATATTTGATTGGAATATCATGAAACATGGTGATAATGTTTGTGGGCTTTGTATCTCAGCCAAGTTTAATAAAGAGCGATGAAGCAATGAAAAATAATTGTTGGTGAAATATAAACAAATAGCCAAATAAAGCTTGTCCATTTTCAAACATTTTAATCAAATCATCATCAAACTTGTTTACAACATTTATGGGCATAATTTTTCTTACAAAGTTGAGATTGAACCAGGTTCCATAAAGCCTTTCTGGCCATTAAATTATCTCAAATTTGCCAATAAGATATTGTCTGCTCTGTAAGAGGCAGTTTTCAGTCAATAACATTAGCGTGAATTAACCAATCTTAATGACTCTTTGGATACATGAAGCTTAAATATAGAGACCTAGCTTGGGATGGTATTTAAGACTTGTCAGGTCAAAGGCAAGGTCACCGTTGTTACGTATTGAACAACTGTTTCAACTTAATTTTTTATGAAACTAATTCATTCAAATTGTGTGTGTATGTAACTTACATAATAGACCTCACTTGGGATTGCATTTAGGGTGAGTCAGGTCAAATTAAATGTACATGTAACAGTATAAAAGACAAGATAAGTATTGATGCAAAGCATCAAAGGGTGTCGGGAATTTCAGTGTAAAAGGCACTCAATGAAGTTACATGGAACAATTATTTTTTTTCTACTGTAAATATTAATATATTTGCCGATTATTTTAAACAAAATAGAAAAAGATACTGGTATAACCATTATCTATAATTTTGTGTTATAACCCCCAAATAACCATTATTTCTGATGCTATGTTATAACTCCCAAATTACCATTATCTATGATTTTGTGTTGTAACCCCCAAATATTTCATAGTTCATTTTATTTACATTGGTTTTCTTTTTTTACTGGCGTCCGTGTGCAGTTTTCATTAATGGAACAGAACTGTGTAGGTTTTAAAAAATCTGCTTCATCTTGTATGCGTAATTTCATATTTTTCTCAAGTTCAAGGGGAGATGATTCTGAACTTATTCTTACGTTGCTCATTTACGATAGGGGTTGAGTACTCATTGATATGAAAACACTGTAAAAGTTTGAAAAAAAAAAATTGAATGAAAACTGTAAATCGCATGAAGAAGCTGCATTTCACAATACTTTGAAATTCAGTAAAAGATCATAATAGATTTATTGCTCCCATATTCATCATTTTCAATAGGTTCGAGTAATACTGATATAAAAACACTTAACAAGTTTGGAAAGATTCAGACGAAAGTTGTGAAATCTTTTAAACAAGTGGAAATTTTTTATTTTGTCAAATTTAATAGAAAAAAATTCTGGACTTATTGTCCAGATGTTTCTCATTTTTAATGAGGTAAAAATGCTCATTGATATGAAGACACTGTAAGTTTAGAAAGAATCTGATGAAAAATGTTGACATAATCACCTAACCAAGCAGTTTTTTACTTTTATTTTTAAATTCAAAGAGACATTATTCTGGACTTATGGTCCGATATTGCTCATATAGAGAGTTTGGGTTGGGTCCTTATTGATAAAAAAAACTTGTGCAAGTTTGGGAACAATCGGATGAAAATTTTGGACTTCGAACAACGATTTCAAAATTTCTCAAATTCTAATGAAGATTACAATGGACGTCATGGTCTGATAATGCTAAAGGGCACATACCACCTGGATAGTAATACGTGTCGCGCTTCTTTTTTTATAAGATATTTAAGTGATGTAAGAAATTTTAATAAAAATGTCCAATTGTAGTAAAATGGATTTTAAAATGTCTACATAAAATAAAGCTTTATTATATTTATTAACCTGACTGAAAAAATTGTCAGCCGCCGAACTGTTCCGTTCGTGCCGGAAGCCGGGATTAAACCGGGGGCCTTTAGATGGTTGTTGCGTAAACAACTTCAGTGTAATGTTTTGTTTTTATACAAAACCAGAAAGTTTCGCGTATTTGCCCAGTCCCTGTGATCTTTCCCCTGTGATCAGTTGTGAATCAGTTATTAATAAAAACAATAAGCTTTGCATTATTGGCTATAAATGTTGTAATAAATGTAATAGACACAAATGCAGTACTTATTTACACTAATTTACACAAAAAATCACCACTATGCAAGCTATTCTTAAAACAAAAATATATACATTGATCCTTCAAATAACTTCTCCTCCCATAAGCGAAAAAAAAATGCATTACATTCTAGAAGCCGCTCTCAAGAGCGACGCCAATAATACAACAAATTCTGCTCAAGAATTTACGTTTGGAAGGAGGTGTTGCATGGTAATTTTGGGTGTGGATGAATTAATGGCAGACATATCAAGGATTGCATTTAGGGTCAGTCGGGCTTAGGAGGTGAAGATTACTTTAAATAAAAATAGGAAAAAAATGCACTCAATATCATTCTGTATATTTAGATGGATGTTCATTTATAAGGGCCGTGCTCTGTGAAAAGGGGGTTTAATGCATGTGCATAAAGTGTCGTCCAAGATTAGCCTGTACAGTCCGCATAGGCTTGTCAGGGACAATACTTTCCACCTAAACTTGCTGTTTGCTAAGAAGAGACTTTCTTGACATGAAAAATATCATAAAAACTGAAAGTTTCTATTTTGGTACACTTTACGCAAATGCATTAAACCACTTTTTTACAGAGCACAGCTCATATTTTTCTGAATTTGGGCCACTTGTATAAAGATCAAGTTAACTTTTGCTTAAATTATCAAACATTTTCTGCTCAATAACTTGAGTTTGCAAGGAGGTATTATGTTTAAATGTTGTGTGTTCTAATATATTGCATTGATTGTTATATCATTATATGTGTTATTGTAAAATCCATTGTCATAGTAAAACATTACATACTTACCCTAATTATATTGAATTATAAAAGTTTCCCAGTATATATTAATCATTCACAAATTTGAACTTCAAATATCACAGACATGTTTCTATGTGAACGGCTATTAGATATTCGATAGTACCACCTGTCCCGTGTCCCCTTTGCATACTGACCCTGGAGAACTCAAAGTGCTATGGTTTAAATGTATACGCAACTTTTTTTTCCTCTTCTTGATTGACACCATCGACTGTAGGTTAAACTCTGGTCATCCCGTCTGTTCATTTCAACCTGGAGCCTGCAATAACTATAAAATGATAAATAAGCTAATTCGATGAAACTTGGTTTGTGGGTAGAGGGTTAATTTAGGAATATGCATGTAATTTTGTTTCTTTGAGTCAGTAAAACTATTGTGGTTGCTCAGGTTGCAGAAATAATGGAAAACTAAAATCTGGTTTCTTCCATAATTGAAAATTACCTAAGCTTGTTTGATGTAGCTTATGTAGATCCTGTTCCTACTCTTACAATAATAAATCCGGTAGAGGTCTGCTGTTCTTGTCTGTGACAGAGCTCTTGTTTAACCCTTTCCCGCTCAGAAGCAAACTGAAAGTTGCTTTATGCAACCAGCATAAAACCAGAACAGCCTTCGAGTAACTCGCAGACTGTTCAGATTTGATGCTGTTTGCTGCTCATCAGTATCTTAGGGTTCGAAATGAACCATTTATCATCGCCAGATGTCTTTCACATTGATTGTTTACCCTTTCCCCATCAGAAGCAAAGTGAGATGGCTTTTGCAACCAGCATAAAACCAGAACAGCCTGCTAGTAACTTGCAGTCTGTTCGAGTTATAAGCTAGCTGTTTGCTGCTCACTAGTGCCTTTGGGTTGGAAATAAGGTCTTTAAATTTGAATTTGTTAAGAAAGGTCATAAATTAAATTAGATTTGCTTAAGGACTGCAAATGTGTCAAAAAGTGTATCTAAGTTATAGTAAAGGGCCAAAGGGGCTTAATTATAAGGGCCTTCAGGTCTCTCTTATTATTCATTGCTTATGTGATTAACTTTTGATCTATTGCAGCCTGAAGCATGTATTTGGGCTGAACGTCCTTCTGGTAGTAGTGTGCGTCCTTTTTGCTGTCTTCTTGCCATCTATCGGTAAAATCATCGGGTATGTTTTGTTAAAAGTTTTGTTTCTTTTTATATGTTCATCTGTTCATTTTAGTTTAAAGATCCAACTTTTCTTGGAAGAGCTTTTGTAAAATTTTAATTTAAAGTCAATTCAATGTTGAGCAGTTTTCTGTTGTAAATTACATATTTTATTTAAGTTATTACCAAATAGTACATGATTGTGTTGTTACCTTTCAATTTTCATCTTAAGCTGATGCAGAAGATTTTTATCTTCTACTAATGAGTAAATGAAAGAATGAACATTGTATTTTTCTGTAGATTTGTCGGAGCGTTTTGTGGTTTCTCCTATGCCATCTGCCTGCCGTGCCTTGTGTACATGAGGAAGCGCTACCTAGAGGGCGCCCTGCGTGCGCCAATCATCGCCTTCCATGTCGTCCTCATTGTTCTAGGACTCGCTAATTTCATTGGTCAATTCTTGATTCTGTAGATTGTTGTTGCTTTGTGTACTGCAGTGATCAAAATTGTTGTTTATTTATTTTATTTGTTAGAGTTGATATTAACATTAATATGATATTGCTATCTTGTTGCATTCTTAGTTTAAATTTCAATCTTTGAATGATTTTTACATTGTTTGTTTGATTTACATTAAACTTCTCACATTGTAGATTGAAAATAAGTAGTTGTGTGACAATTTCTTTTTTCAATTAAATGGTAAAAAGCAGACTTCTGCCAGTCATCTTGTAAAAATGTAACCAACTTTTTTTTTTCAAGTAGATATGATGATTGTTTGTTTTAAATGGTTGAATTATAAGCTTTTATTACATTTGTGAAATCAATTGAATATATTAGTTTTGCATTATTTAACTATATTTTTCATTCAACTGTTTTTGTTTCATGTGCACAGTCCTTAGTTTCTCAGGCTATCTGACATGTTTTGAATGCTGATGTGCATGTTAATTTTAAACAGTTGTGACTGTATACATTTTCCATGTTATACCATAATTAAGCACATTTTGTGCCTAAAGTATCGTCCCAGATTGCAGACCGTATTGCTAATAATGGACAACACTTTGCGCTTTTATAGAATTTTTATGGTTGAATGATTTTTCACAGAGTTATGGCCTTTTGAAATTTTCCATAAAAAAAATATTGTCCCCCCAACTACTGTGCCCCATTTTTGTCCGGGCTATTTTTCAGCAACTTATGACCGGAATTCAATGAAACTTTATGGGAAGCTTCACTACCAAGAGGAGATGTGCATATTATCAGGGGGCTCTGGTCGGATGATTTTTCACAGAGTTATGGCCCTTTAAAATTTTCTATAAAAAAATTATTGTCCCCCCAACTACTGTGCCCTCAAGACGTTTCCTTTTATCTAAATATTTAGTGCAATATTGTGATAAAAAACCTTTGGGGAGCATCACCCGTCTCGGACGGTTTCTTGTTTGTTTAAAGGAAGTCAAAACAAAAAAGTATCCTTGTCCCAAAGTGTCATCCTGGATGAGCCTGTGCAGATTGCTCACTCTAACAATAAACAATTTGCGCACATGGATTAAACCTGTTTTCATCTGAGCAAAGCTTGTTTCAATCAGCTGGGTACATTGTAATTACCAGCTCACACTAGATTGTATTTATTTTTGTTTGTGTTATGATACTTCACTGCCTAGAAAACTGTTTGTTACTCATTGAAATTATTATGAACTGTATACATGTAATACTGGAAAACATATTAAATATTAAACAGATCAATATGGTTTTCCTGGGTTTGATTTAGATGATATATGTATGTACAGGAATTTAGACTGACAAATGACTGAATGTTATAAAAAACATTCAGTGCTTGTCCCTGAGGGGGAAAGAGTCTTTTGGTTTCGGTTTTGAGGAGATGGGGGTGGCCATGGATGCACATGTAAAAGTATTGATATTCTCTTTCCCACCCCCTCGTTTTCATTTACAATATTCAGATGTGTTTGAAAGCAACAAATACTGTAACCCTTTGCCTCTCAGAGACGCACTTTTACACATTTGAAGTCTCTTAGACAATCAAATCAAATTGTAGACCTTTCTTACTGGATTCAAGTTGTAAAGGTTTCATTTCCAACCCTAAGAAACTAATGAGCAGCAAACAGCATGAAACCTGAACAGCTTGCGAGTGACTCCCAGGCTGTACTGGTTTTATGCTGTTTGCATAAGCCATTTCCTCTGCTTCCGAGTGGGAAATGGTTAAAAGCCGATATTTGTTGGTGTTTTGGACTAAATGTGTGCAAGTTTCTTTTAAGCATGTTAAGTTTATTGTAAATAATATTTTATGATAAAATTATAAATAGTATCTTTGCATGCAGGTTAAATAATGTATTTTGCAGCTGCTGAGATTCTTTGTTATTTGAGCCGCCATCTGGGAACAAGGAGTTTAATGCATTTGCGTTAAGTGTTGTCTTCTTGTGCAGTATGCTTAGGTTAATCAGGGTAAACACTTTCATCTAGATTCGATTTTTGTTAAGATGAATCTACTATTAAAAAAGAAACATTCCATTAAATTGGAAAGTGTCATCATTGATTAGCCTGTTTGCACATGCATTTCGCCCAATTTTAGCAGAATGTGGCTCATTAATTGTTGTGCACTGAACATATGCTTAGAATTTTGACACTGCCGTTGATCAATTGTGTAAACATTGTTCTAAGCTATAATATTATTATCACCACTATAAACTCTACATTCTTTGTGTAAAGATTGGATAGATTGGTATGTTGAATTAATAAAATTGTTGGTACACACTTATTTTCTCACAATACCATTTTTCTTTTTGCATATCCTTGTGCACTAAAATGTTACATACACAACTTTTGGATATTCAAATTTTATCTTAAATCTGGTGTTGCTTTTATATGACCCCCGTCATGCAGAAATGGGTCTTGTGCCAATAACTGCCAGCCTAGCTTGATTTCCAGCCTGAGCATATGCACAAGTTCCTGACCATTATACCCGGCTATGTAAGCTTGTACAGCACTACCATTGCTCATATGGCAGAAGAGGTGGCATGTAAGAGTTCAAGTTCATATCACATTTAACCCTTTCAGTGCTGGAACCAAATTTTGAAGGCCTTTGCAAACAGTTTGGATCCAGATGAGACACCACAGAATGTTGCGTCTCATAAGGATCCAAACTATTTGCTATTCTGATAGTATTCTAAAAAAAAAGAGAAGAAAATGCTAATTTTAGAAATTCAGCAGATGACATTTTAGCAGACGACAAATTTCCCAGCATGCAAAGGGTTAAATACCCAATCAAATCTTAGCCTTCAAAGATCATAAATATACTCTTTTGTTCACTTGGTACAGATTACAGGGAAACCCCTGTACATAACAAAATGTTTGATTGGTTTTAAGGAATGTTCAACTTAATGCAACCTCTTATGCAAGCTTGTCACATTGTAAAAGTGACACATAATTTATTGAATGTTAGGATCCATTTTAATGAGAACGGGTTATATAAACCCTTAACCCCTTAGATACTTATTTTGACACATTTGTATTACTTTAGAAAGTTACATTTAATTAAATACCTTTCTTTCTAAATTCAAGTTTTAAAAGCTTCATTTCCAACCCTTAGATACTGATGAGCAGCAAACAGCATAAAACCTGAACAGACTGCGAGTTACTCGCACGCTGTACTGGTTTAAGTTGTTTGCACATAGCCATTTTCACTTTGCTTCTGAGTGGAAAAGGGTTAACTTGTTGATATATTGTGTCTGGAATATATCATGTGAAAATAAAATCAAAATATTTCAGCAAAATTAAATGTGTAAGTAAGAAAAAAATGTGCATGGTGTCTGGAATATTAGTATTTAAGTTACTATTGCAAATATTTTTTTCTATTTGCAATTTTTGTTCTGATGTGATTTATTTATTATTATAAATATTAAATGCCTATTTAGATTAAAAGAATATGTATGTAACCTGATTTGTATTCATGTACATGTTTTCTTTGAAATTCTGCTTTTTGATGTGTGAGTTACCTGCTTACATAAGATGTAACAAACATTAAAAGTGTAATTTTTGTTTTTGTTTCATTATTGTATTCTTCAAACATGAATATGCTCACATACATTTATGTAAAAATGCCTAAGAAGACGCTAGTTAATAAATAGTATTTTCATTTTTTAGGTTTGTTATACCCTTTGAGAAGAAAGGCATATTGCAGATATCATGGAAGTAATATACAATGATATTGGCCAAATATATTTATATAACTAAACAGTATTTACTTACTCTGTTGTGTATGAATAAAAGATACACCAATTATTTAAATAACATAAAACATCATTAAGCAAGTTTCTAAATTGATCTTTGGTAAGATTGATTAAGCACAGTCTTACTAATATGACATAAAACTTGCAAAACCCTTAAACTGGATACAAAAAATAGGAAACAAACGCTATCGTCAGCAGCCCTAGCATCGTTATCAACACCACCATAATCATTTCGGCTATACAGTCACACTATAAACGCACATAAAAATCCACTGGGGGCTGACGAGGTCAAAGCGTAGTCCGTTTCGCTACGACGTCGGGTATATGTTTTACTACGTAAATATTGAAGAAAATCAAGAAGTCTCAAACATGATTTACACTCCCGTACCGTTGTGTCAGTCAAGTTCATACTCAAACTAAAGAATGTATGCATCCCTTGGGATAAACATTGTCTTGAAAATCGACACTTCATAATTTTGCTTTATTTGAGTATTTAATTGTATTCGCTTTATATATTTGGAAGTAGTTCGACAAAACTATAGAAAAATATGAGAACAAATCGCCGATCAATGTGTGGAGTCTGAATGGCTCCAATACATCCCCGCTCAGACATTTTTTCAAATGTTGTGGAGTATTAAAAGTACCTTAAAGGGATCTTTTCACGCTTTGGTAAATTGACAAAATTGAAAAAAGTTGTTTCAGATTCGCAAATTTTCGTTTTAGTTATGATATTTGTGAGGAAACAGTAATACTGAACATTTACCATGGTCTAATATAGCCATTATATGCATCTTTTGACGATTTTAAAACCTAAAAATTATAAAGCGTTGCAACGCGAAACGATTGAATAATTTGGAGAGTTCTGTTTTTGTCGTTAAAATTTGTGAAACTACGAAGATTGCTTATATAAGGTATAAAATACGTCAAGTATGTGTACTCGGCGGAATAGCTCAGTAGGCTAAAACGTTTTTACTTCAGGACTCTGGCAGGACTCCAGGGGTCACTGGTTCGAAACCTGTTCCGGGCAATGTTCTTTTCCTTTTTTTAATTTTATTCTTGATTTTTTACTGAAGCTTTTACGATCCAATGTTTACATTTATCAATATAAAGCATTTAATGAATAAGTTAAAAATGCCAAAATCTGTGAAAAGGCCCCTTTAAAGGAATTACTTTCCTTTGGTCGGATCGCACATTTTACAAATACATACTTTTTTTATTGAATTTTAATAATAAATCATTGTGCTTAGCCATAGATTAACTGAGTTATATCTTATATATTACAAAACTATCTCTTATTTAATTAAATGTTGCTTTGAACTAAGATCATTAAAGATGATTCTGAAGTTAGAAATATCACGTATTATGTATATATCATTCCTAAATCTGCGTTTCACTCTATATCCAAAAATCAACCTGATTAGGTCGTCATGGTGGTAATATATCACCCACAAGACCAGATGCATTTACAATACATCGGTATAACTAAAATAACGTTTTCTAGAATACTCAGTACAATTTTGGACTGATGATTAAAGGAAAATAATTTATAGCCATAATTGGTTTGAAATATAGTCACATAAGGTTACCAACACGACACTACGGAAGACCTTCAAATAAACCCGCCATAACGACATTGTTGTTCTGGCGAGTATAAGTGTCGTTCCTGGTGCCAATTCGCAAAAACGATATGACAGAAATTAGCCAACTTGGATTATGCATATTCAATATCCAATTAATTGAAATCATTGGATACACGATTCTTTGTTTGCTATTGATGCTTCATAAAACGCATGGGTTTTAGTACATTTACTTGTACAGCATTACCGCGCGCTATTTACACAGGTGAACAAATTAAATGATAAAGTCACTACATCATAGTCGTTGATTACGTACAATAATTGTTTTTTCAAAATATTACAATGCACAAATTTGTATTGACACATATAGTATGCACAAAGCGAATCGTCAGCCGCCCCAGCAAGAGAGAAACCTTACTATACAATGCGATCCTATATTTATGGCACGGAACCTATTGCAAAACAACGAAGCAGAAGAACATGTAGTAGGCAAGACGCACACGCACACAATAAACACGCACTCACGAATATGATCTATTACGTTTGTATTTACTTATTTTATAAGCGTTTGCCATTAGAAATACATAAATTTACCACTTTTTAGTGTGTGCTTGTCACAGAGCATCAGCTTAATACTACTGACAGGCAATCGTGAGATCATTATGCAATGAATGTTATAAGCGACTTGAGCCCCTATGTTAGCTTCGTCAATGTCGTGTTTATACGAAATTAAATAAACATATTTTTTATGAACGAGCATAACATCCCTATTATAACATAAAATAAGGAATACGTTCCGTTATAGACCGTACGTTATATTTATTTTAATTTGTTTATTTTAACAGCTTATTTTAAACCGCTTATTAAAAACTGGGTAAATTGTATTTGTTAAAAATATAAAACAGTCGTTGGTTTATGTTAAACAAATGCAGCATATTTGCATTTCTTGTGCAAATTAATGCACTTCAATTTGCGTACAATTATGACGCTGCAAATATTGTCGAAAGAAATAAATCTAGGGCAAACGAGAGGATAGATAGATTTTTCGAAAAAACAAAGCTTCAGTAGAGTTTGCGGAAGTTTACGTCAGCCTCGCGACATTTTAAGTCTAGTGCGACATATAGCGTCGGTGCTACATACAACGTTGAGCTACACTGTGTAAACAATGCTAAGAGTTCTTCTTTCTTTGAGGTCAACAAACCATGTGTGGTATCCCCAGCAACACCCAGTTGTATGTTGGAAAATCTACATAAGCTTAAGAGACGAAAGTATGAGCGTACTTTAAAACAATACTACGGTAACTGTCGAGTTCCCATAGATGCCTTTTTGAGTACATGTAACAATCCTTGTGGTGTAAGTGGAATTCTTGGGTAAACTACTCTGTACCTCTCAACCTCTTTGAGATATGTCTTCAGAGATGTTAGCTAAATTATACTCAAATAATTATACTTTTCCATAATACTCCTCATCAAAGAAACAAAACAAAAAACAAAAAACACAGACTGTTCGCTAAACGATTCCCATGAACAGCAATTACGCCGAACATATGAGAAAGTAATAAAGCGACTCTTACAAATCTCTCAAACTGGATTATTTAATACTTATCCACATCTAAGACGTATGCTTATGAATACAAATGTTAAGTACTTCCCACCATCAAAGATACACAAAGTATGCCTTTCTTTGAACATAAACAAACAACAGATGCGCTAACGTAAGTATTGGTTTTTGAAATCAAGTGGCAATACACTACCTCTTGGACTTCACTATTTAATAGCAATCAAAGCTGTATTTTCTGTACATTAGTTATAGCTCAACACATAAAACCAAACAAGTGTCCTTCAACATCTTAAGAGAAATATTTGTTGATGACTTGATTTATCGAATATGTGCTGAAGTACTCTAGCATACCTGTGCTATATTACGACGAATAAGAGATCTAAATTCCATTTCGATTGCATGTTTCAGCAAAGACGGACAGAACCATTTTTCTATTAACATACAACTCGTGAACATTGAAAAGTTAAAATGTGGCGCTTGCTCGTATTGTTGGTTCTATTAGGGACATCGCATGCCGCAGAGCCTTCCTGCCCCGTGTGTTCCAAGTATGCGTACGAAGTAAGCCTTCTCGAACGAGTGCTTAGCAATGAACTGGCACTGAAACACACCCTGGACAAAATAAGTGAAACACATGCGAAAGTTGAGGACACTTTAAAAGCGATACAAGGGGAGAATGTGAAGCTAAACGACGCAATGACTGCACTGGAAGTTAAGAAGAAGGAGATGGACGAAAGGCTTAAGAGTTCCATCAACTCGGGGATCACAAATGTATCTGAAACTATTTCCGAAATGAAAACAAATGTGCAGGTTCTCGTAGCAAAGACGGAGAAGGAACTCAACGCAATGAAAGGTAATGCTTTTCGTTTGTTCAACTATTGACAAATTATTTCGCCTGACATGTTCACATTAATATTACGTTATCCATTGCATTGAACGATAAATGCTTTCATGCTTTCAAAACTAGTTACGAATAAAACATGTTATGATTTAGGTGGGTTGATATTGCTTTGTTAAACTTATTATACAGTTATATAACTCGAAGCAATTGCTGTAATTATAAAATTAGTAATATTCTACAAGTCTTTCTATAATATTAATAAAATACTTGTGTAATGCACATTCTTTCAAATAATAGTATGATATTAAGACAAGATTGTAAAACTAAAATAATTATGTTAATGAAAATTTTCCTCGCTCGTCTGTATACAAATATCAGTATTAATTCGAGGTAGGACGAGTTAAGCCTATGCTAATAGTTAAACGCATGGACGTTTATGGCAGTTGTTATGATTTGCTGGTTGATGTGAATTCACGTCCAGATGCGAGCATTTGCAAGTGTCGGGATTGTTCGTAGCGCTAAAGCGATTACAAACGCCTACCAGTTGAAAAATTAAATGAAAGCATTCAAGTTGTGCCATAAAACGTGTTTAAACACGACGTTCACAACTTCCTACTGGAGTTTTATTTACTGTCTAACCGTTGTACAATATCCGTTGATGATCTTGATAATTTCGACCGATCATATCTCTCATGTGACTTATGTTCACTCTAATTACCATAAACCATCCGATACATTTACATATAGACACACTCTAAATTAGTAAATTAACATGAGTTAATGAAATTATTGTTTTTGATTTATACTAGCCTTAAAGGATAGCGAAAATAATTTAAACTGATTCAACTGCAGTTATCACGAATACACTGAAATAACAAATGAATGAGTTAATTGCTTATAATTACGTCCAATTATTTGTACTTTGCAGTACTGTGTGCGAAACAATTTCAAAATTAAACACAAAAGTAACGTGTTCCCTTTATCTTCACACACACAAACAGACACGTACGCACACACGCACACGCACGCGCACACACACACACACACACGCACACACGCGCGCACACACCCGCACGCACACACAAACACACACGCCCGCACGCACACACCCTCGCGCACACGCACGCACGCGCACACGCACTCGCGCTCGCATTATCGTCGGCACAAAGAAATTAACCCGCACATAGCAAAGGATATATTATTCAATAACACATGTTTATTATTTCAGAACAAAATGTCGTGCCACTGGTGATTTTCCACGCTCGACTTCATACTGATGGTAATAAACACCCTCTCACTGGCAACCAGGTTATTGCGTTCAAGACCGTTCTGGTCAACGAAGGTCGAGGATATGACCCTGCCACTGGAAACTTCACGGCGTCTGTAGCTGGAGTGTACATGTTCACGGTGCAGTACTGTCCTTTTGCAGCTTCGAGTGTTTCCCTTGAGATTACACATGAAGGGAAACCGTTGCAGAGATCATATCACTACGAAAATTATGCGGATGTCTGTGTCAGCATGCAGGCCTTCGCTAAAGTTGCGATGGGGGAAAAGGTCTGGGTGCGGTCTATATTTTCGTGTGACCTTTACCAAGAGGGGTATAAGTGGAGCAGCTTTGCTGGGTTCCTGGTGCATTTATAATTATTAAATGCGATTTGTTGCCCGATGAACATGTAAATCATAGGATATAATATAGAATCATTAGAAACAACATATTAACCATAGAAGCAGTTTACAAACATATTAATTGTTTGGTATAATAACGTTCAAACTTTCGTGGAAATTTATTGAAAATTGATATATTAGGCAATGCTAATATAATTTAATATTTAATGTTAAGTTACAAAACCAAAGCACATGTAAACTGTATTCAAAAGTGACGTAAGGATTATGTATGACACTTTATTTCTGCAGACATAAAATATCTAAAATAGTCCGGTGACTGTTTCTCCATATTTAATTTCACCAATATACTGGCATTTTCGAAATGAACATAAACAATAACAATGAAGTTATTTTACACTTAAATAGCAACAATAGGTTTATGCACAAAAATGTTTTCAGAGGTCAAACGTCTGGAATGATGTTAAACAACTCTTTTAAATGCTGAGACTAATCGAAGTCTGATTTTTTATAAAATATGTCAAGTGAACATATATAACAGGCATTATGAAAAGTGGACGACCTTAAAGTGATTTGGGTTTCCATCGGTATGTGACTTCTGTTTCGCTTGCAATACTATCAAAGCCTTGCTTTTCTGTAGTAATATATGTTTTTGTAAATATGTTTTATTTTAATTTTATCAAATCGATTACCAAATTTACTTTTTTAAAGAGCATCTTGACAAAGACAGAAAATTGAAATTTCAGTTTTACATGTTTTTGCAACGCATTTATTTCTGTACGAAAGAAGGCTTGTTATACATTTTTCATTCTCTTAAGTGCTAAACATTGTGTACTTAATCATATACTTATATAAAGATGCAATTATTTTCCCGTATAATAATGCATTAAAATGGAACACATATGGCTGGATTGAATATTTTTAATTAATTGTCTTTGTGTTGGTGCATAACTATTCAAATTGGACCTGTGCAGACAATCTGGAAAACTTATATGGTACTTATAATTGGTTACTAAATGGAAAATGCTTAACCATTTGATGTTTGTATTCATCTTTAGCCAAGTGAAGCTCGATTGGTCATTGTCGGCTCGAGTACTACTTACCTGTACCCCGGGTACTCTAAAGTATACTTACATGTACCCCAGGTACGGTAAATATACTTGAACGTACCCAGTCGATATTAGACTGTACCCGAGTTGTATTCCCGCCCAAAATCCGACGTTATAAAACGCGCTACCTATTACCGTAAAACGATATTGTTTATCTTTTTTACAAACTTCTCTTTAAAAAAAATCCTGCATCAACATGCTTTTTGAGTATGAGTTTCGATAATATAGAGGCCATTTAACAGAAAATTTACATAAATGTGAACATAATTAAAACAAATAGCCGACAACGACCGATTTAGCGTTAAAATTCCCGGGTACGTTATAGTATATTTAACCGGGTACATGTAAGTATACTTAAGAGTACCAGGGGTACATGTAAGTAGTACCCGAGCCGACAATGACAAATCGGGCCCAATTGAATGTATAATGTTTAAACTAGTCTTCTAGTGAATGGTGATATTGTCAGTACATTGGTTGCATCGCTTTTACACATGTTATTGTACAA
This sequence comes from Dreissena polymorpha, assembly GCF_020536995.1. Lineage (NCBI taxonomy): Eukaryota > Metazoa > Mollusca > Bivalvia > Myida > Dreissenidae > Dreissena > Dreissena polymorpha. Next base: position 1,633,463 of record NW_026273315.1, on the reverse strand, counting down.
TGTACATTCATGGTGATATGGCATTTATTAGAGAATACCTTATCATTTTTGCTGATTAATGTAATGATTATATGAGACGCGCTCTTGGGAAACCAGGCTTTATGCATGTTGGTAAATAATTGTCATCCCAGATAAGTTGAGACGCGCTCTTGGGAAACCAGGCTTTATGCATGTTGGTAAATAATTTTCATCCCAGATTAGTGTGCACAGGCTTATCAGGGACTACTTTTTTGGCTTTTCAGAATTTTTATTTTAAGGAATTCTCTTGTAACAAAAATCCAGTAAAGGAGAAACGTGTCGTCCCTGATCAGTTTATGCAGACTGCACTTGCTAATCTGGGAGGACACTTCGAGCACATGCTTTAAGCCCCGTTTTCATAGAACGTGGCTCATATTATTGTCATCAAGACTTCTTTTACACATAGAGTAAAGTTTTTTGCTTATAGTATAAATGATATCAATTTACATTTCATTATATGTTTATGCATAACAGTAGTTATTTCAGTGTACATTTTGTGTAACTTTTACATTGCTATGAAATACTTAAAGAAAAACTGAATGAGTTGCATCTGTAATAAGCTGTAGTAGTATGTATAGAGTTGATAAGGGATTGTCTGTTTGTGTATGTGTATTTTTAGAATATGTAATTTCATTTGAAATAAAAGTCATGTTACAAAATCAAAAGTGTGTGTACTTTTTTTTGTTAAACATCTTCATGTAAAACATATTTTCAGGGCAATTGTAAGTTACTAACAAACTTACAGACACCTTGTACTGGTAAACCAGCTAAAACCAGGAAAAGTATAAGTTGGTTAACCCTTTGCATGCTGGGAAATTTTTCGTTTGCTAAAATGACGTCGCTGAATTTCTAAAATTAGCATTTTCTTCAATTTTGTTTCAAAGAATACTATCAGAATAGCAAACAGTTTCGATCCTGATGAGATGCCACGTCGTTGGCGTCTCATCTGGATCCAAACTGTTTGCAAAGGTCTTCAAAATTCGGTTCCATCACCGAAAGAGTTAATTAACCACCGTGATATTACTGAAAAAGTGTTTAAATCAGGAAAGGGATAGAGTTGTCATGGATTATCTTTAAGGCAAGACTTCGTGTAAACAAACAAAAAAACAACATGAATGGGGATAGAGTTGTCCCGGATCAGCCTGTGCGGACTGCACAGGCTTATCTGAGATGCCGATTAAAGCACATGGATTAAGCCTAGTTTTCCCAGAGTGTGGCAAATCTATATCTTCTCATCCAAGAGTTCTCTCAATTGGGTTTTGGTTGATGAAAACATGTTAGCCTACTAACATAAAACCCGTATTAATCTTACTAAATCCTTCATTGATAAACTTTGATTGGTTAAATACTTTGTTCGCCTTGAGACTGGAAGGTCGTGAGTATGATCATCACTAAAGGAAAATTCTGAAGATTATTAAGCTTTTTCGCAAACTGTTAATGAATAATGATAATGCATACAGTCAGTGCCAGTTTTGACTGTGGCCCTCAAATGTGTGATGGTTGATCTACATCCATGACTAGCGATTCATTCAATATGGTATGTCTGCCAGTACAAGTCCAAAGTCATCGCCAGATTTTGCACACGGATTCCTTATATTATAGATGTTTTGGAAACAAACAAAATACGTCTATGTGTTGTATGCAAACGTATGCATCATTTGTTTTTGAACTGTTGAAATTATTTAGCACTTTGTTTTGTATGCCCCCGAAGGAGGGCATATAATGATCGCACTATCCGTCTGTCTGTCCTCCCGTCACACTTTTGCGTTTAGTGTTCCAAAAATGCTCATAAAATTTCAGTTACTCAGTGACACAGTTCCTCAGAGAGAACGTTACTCAGTGACATTTTCTCAGTGACACAGTTACTTATTGACGCAGTTACTCAGTGACAAACCTCCTGAATTACTCAGTTACAAAGTTACTAAGTGACAAAGTTACTCGATGACATAGTTACTTAGTGACACAGTTACTCGGCGACACAGTAATTCAGTGACAAAGTAACTCAATTACACACTTACTCAGTGATACAGTTACTCGATTACACAGTTACTCAGTGATCCATGTACTCAGTGACATAGTAACCCAGTGACACAGTTACTAAGTGAAAAGTTACTAAGTGACAATTTACTCAGTGACACAGTTACTCAGTGACACGGTTACACTGTTACTCAGTGACTCAATAACACAGTTACTAAGTGGCACAGTTACTCATTCACTTGACAAAACAGTTACTCATTGACACAGTTACTCAGGGAGACCGTTACTCAGTGACAGTTACTCAGTGACGATAAGCAACGATTGCGATAGACACCTATACAAATTGTTAGATGCCCATAATAACGCTTTAAATTAATAAAAGATTTGCAATGTTTTGTAAACACGTGTATAAGTTGCAATAATTCAACTCACAGGCAGCTACTGACCCAGCGGTAAACTAATGTTAAATGAAGGCATTCAAGAAAAAAACTAGCACGTGTATTAGTGCATCCATTTGAGGTACAATAGTTGGCAATAATTTGTCACCTTCAGCGATAAACTTTTAGTATGCCAGCAATAGAAGAAGATGGGAGAAAGGCGTTTACCGGCAAAAATGCATGTCGATTATACGTATCACCTCTTTAAGGTTCATGTAGAGGCTTCATTTTGAAAAATGTGGGACCCCTAGCATTGAACTCAAATTTGACTAAAGGAAGAGTGCCACATTGAAAATGAATACATATATGCTTTAAAGGATGTTTTTCCTTCAAAATGCTACCAATTTTGTACATCAACGTTTCATAACATCCACAAAATCAATCAAAATACAAAGCAATTTTAACAATAAAATATACATTATTTTCAAAAATCTGAATCATGTTTATTCCACGTATTTCGGCGGAAAATTATATAAACAGTGATTAATATCAACATTGACGAGGGCAAGTTACGCTTAAATAGTAAAAAAAGTTTACATATCTAGAAATATCAAAACTCGAACACATGTCATTTCATCACCATGGGGGCAGCCATTTTTAAATTAATAAAATAGAAAGAAACATGTTAAAAACTCACTCATCGCCTAATTGACATTCCAAACGGTTGACGATGACAAATGCATTGGATTGTAATCTTTCCGTTGATGTTTGCAAACTGCTTGATCAGACCTCACAAACACTCAAAAGAATAACTATGGAAGAAGCATTTCACCAATGTTTACAATCGTTGTCGAATCACATGTATTATATTATTGCGCATAAAATAGGACGCTTACAGACTGACAGAAAGATCGATACGTAACTCCGTTCAATTCATCACGGTATACTATTCTATTGATAATATATAATTATACATCGCTATAACAATCTAAAAGTAGAAATAATTCTTTTAAACGGAGTTTTTAATAACGAAAGTGAAAACAACGGAAGTTGGATGGATATTCTGTGAGATGCACTTCGGCTCCAGAAAAACAATACATATAAACTAAAAAAGACGTGTGGGGGACAATTTTCAGCTGGAAAATATTTGAAATAGGGTAATTGATGATATCTCTACGTGGTCATTTCTGTTATTTAGTGCGATCTCTTGCTGATTAATGTTAATAGTTGTTTTACTAGTTGCCACCCAACTGTCAAAATACGTATGTGTTTTCTCAGGTATGTGTATACACAATCGACCGATTTGTTTTGCACGTTTTTTCTACGGGGCACAGCGATGGCCTCGCCTTCAAAATGATTAGAAGGAATTGAAATATAAAATCAATCGGTTTGCCAATTTCTTTATATTCCTTTACAATTTTATATATCGTCTGCAATCTATTTCAATTTAAGATGGTTTAAAATTTGCAATTTGGTTGAGAAGTAAATAACAAAATTGTTAAGCCTTTGAAATAGAATTGTGACTCTTATTATCCACCATACCTGGATTTTTAAAAAGTAGTTACGTTTTAGTTATTTTTAGAACTTTGTTTAGGAAATTTATCCAAAAAAGGCAGTTGATTAAAAACTCATTTGTTGTTTTATGACAATATTTTTTTGTGAAATGTTGCTAACTTGACCTTGTATATGTATATAGCTTTGTATTTATTCAACTTCAAGTAGTGCATATCCTTCCTAACTTTAGATTGAGATTTTGTAAATTAGTGTAAAAATGTATTGGTTTTAAACCAAAATATGAATAAAGCACACAAATATAGAATGTCAAAAATGTGTTAATGTTATTCTATCCATCTTAAGCTTTAAAATGATATATAGTTTGACCATATTGTATGAAGAAAAACCAAAGCGAAGTTTTAATGAATTTTATCCCCCCCCCTCCCCATGAACCTTAATTTCTTCAAACATCACATCTTTGTCCACAAATGATGAAAGTCCGCAATTTTCATGCAAACGCCTACAGACTCTTGTAACAGTTGCTGCCATTGGCTGCTTATATAGATGAAAACACGGAATTGGATTGCCTGTGTTTTGTTTGGTACCCGGCGGAAATCGGAATGAAATTAAAATTAAAAATGAAAGTGAACGTGGAACTTTAAGCAAAAGGAAAGCAATTATGGAAAGTAGTTCCAACACGAGTTAGTGTTGCCTGTTTAATTATTGGTAACTGAAAGGAGACATAATATGCATAAAATAAGTAAATGTATGTTAAATGCAATATAATGTAAAATGCGAAATCTAGTTGCACCATTAAAATGCAGCGCATGACGACTGTCTGGGCATGCGCGTATGGTCCGTTTAGTATGTAAATTTTGGTAAAAAACACAGACACACAGACATAGTGACCGCGAAATCAATAGGGGTCATCTTCCAGCCATGATCAATGTACCTATGAAGTTTCATGATCCTAGGCCTAAGCATTCTTGAGTTATCATCCGGAAACCATTGTACTGTTTCGAGTCACTTTGACCTTGACCTTTAACCTAGTGACCTGAAAATCAATAGGGGCCATCTGCCCGTCATGATCAATGTACCTATGAAGTTTCATGATCCCAGGCCTAAGCGTTCTTGAGTTATCATCCGGAAACCATTTTACTGTTTCAAGTCACTGTGACCTTAACCTTTGACCGATTGACCTGAAAATCAATAGGGGCCTTTTGCCCATGATCAATGTTCCTATGAAAAACACAGACACACAGACACACGGACCTAGTGACCTGCCAGTCATGATCAATGAACCTATGAAGTTTCATGATCCTATTCCTAAGCATTCTTGAGTTATCATCCGGACACCATTTTACTGTTTCCATTCACTGTGACCTTTACCTTTGACCTAGTAATCTGAAATTCAATAAGGGGTCATCTGCCAGTCATGATCAATGTGCCTATGAAGTTTCATGATCCTAGGCCTAAGCGTTCTCGAGTTATAATCCGGAATCTATTTTACTGTTTCAAGACACTGTGACCTTGACCTTTGACCTAGAGACCTAAAAATCAAGAGGGGTTAGCTGCCAGTCATGTCAATGTACCTATAAAGTTTCATTATCATTGGCCTAAGCGTTCTTGAGTTATCATCCGGAAACCATTTTACTGTTTCGAATCACTGTTATCTTGACCTTTGACCTAGTGACCTGAAAATCAATAGGGTTCATCTGCAAGTCATGATCAATGTACCTATGAAGTTTCATGATCCTAGGCCTAAGCGTTCTTGAGTTATCATCCGGAACCAATTTTACTGTTTCAAGTCACTGTGACTTTGACCTTTGACCTAGTGACCTGAAAATCAATAGGGGTCATTTGCCCATGATCAATGTTCCTATGAAATTTCATGAACCTAGGCCTAAGCATTCTTGAGTTATCATCCAGAAACCATTATACTGTTTCTAGTCACTGTGACCTTGACCTTTGACCTAGTGACCTGAAAATCAATAGAGGTCAACTGCCAGTCATGATCAATGTTCCTATGAAGTTTCATGATCCTAGGCCTAAGCGTTCTTGAGTCATCATCCGGAAACCATCTTACTGTTTCGAGTCACTGTGACCTTGACCTAGTGACCTGAAAATCAATAGGGGTCATCTGCCAGTCATGATCAATGTTCCTATGAAGTTTCATGATCCTTGACCTTAGCGTTCTTGAGTTATCAAGACCATTTGGTGGACGGACCGACAGAAGGACGGACTGTCCGACATGTGCAAAACAATATACCCCCTCTTCTTCAAAGGGGGGCATAAAAATAAAGATAGGAAAGTTATTGTACCACGTGGACCGGCTATCATCACGTGGTTGGTTATAACGGCGGGGATTGTTCAAGCAATGCTGGTTCCAGTCAAATCTCTGCGCGGATGCCATAATGATTTGAAGATCTCAATATCAGAGGGGTTAATCACTTGATAGTCAAATAGTGCCACGTCCATGCCTTTTTATACCCTTTATTACTTTAATTAATTTTCGTTTAATGCCGCTCACTTTCCAGCAATATCAGCAAGAAAGTTATTATTTCGTATTAATATTTGCTCTACATCTCGACTTTACTCGCCACAACATTTCTTAGCGGAATCACAAAATGAAGCTCCCAATAAGAAATGAGCATGTTCTGACTAAGCATGAACAACATCACACTTTCTTTTTAAATAATATTAAGTACTTAATCAATATACCAAAATCAGATTATCTTAAACATGACATTATGCAAATCATGTGCATGTATTATAGAACATCTGGTATATGGATATCTATATTGACATTTCCAACTCTTTTTTACTTATTAGTATTATTCACACCAAAATTAAGAAATTATAGTTGCACATGTAATATGATGTAAAAAAAGTGATATTTTGAAAATAAGGACAGATTGCTTCAAGCAGGCCAATGCCAAGAAACAGCGGTATCTTCTTTACAGTGTTTATTTATTCACAATAATTCTAACAAATTTAATGATGCCCCAATACTATGTAAAAATGTCTGCAGAATATTTGTATTGAGAGATTGATACATTAAGTTCTCAGAATTGAATAGAATAAAGTCTTAACAACATCTCACATTAGACAAAAAAGCAGATTGTATTTTAAATATGATATTCTTGACAAAGAATATGAACATCCCATGCAAACACACAAGTAAAATAAATATACAAGACTGTTGATATTGTTAAATACAACCAATTGCAGTATGCTGCCTTCAAATAGAGTAGCAGACATCAATAGGATGTCCATATTGGTGCAATTTAGCAAACTTATTATCAAGACCCAGGCAAAATGGCTTGGTCACAAATAGATATGAGCCTCGCTCTGTGAAAAGGGGGTTTAATGCATGAGCGAAAAGTGTTGGCCCAGATTACCCTGTGCAGTCCGCACAGGCTAATCAGGGACGACACTTTCCACTTTTATGATATTTTTTCTGTTTAAAAAATCCATTTTAAGCGGTAAGTGTCTTCCCTGATTAGCCTGTGCGAACATGCTAGAATGAAGACATGTGTGAGATATCCAGACCTGATGTGATATCAAGACATAATAATCAAGATGCTTTACCAGTACTTCAATTAAATAATATGAGAGTTGCTCCATGAAAAACAGGATTAATACTTGTGCATAAAGTGTTGTCTTAGATAAACCTGTGCAGTCCACATGACACTCTCCGCTTTTATGGAAATTTGTGTTATAAATGATGTCTCTTGTACACAAAAATTAAGTATAGACAGAAAATGTAAACTGTGACAACACTTTACGCAAGTGCATTAAACCCATTTTCCCCAGAGTTAGGTTCCTATATAAGTGATATCAAGACACAGTCAGGTCACTAGTCTATCAGCTTTTCATTAGACAGAAGCTCTGCCAAGAGTCGTACGAAGTTCTGCCAACCAATCTTTCAGATTTTCATCTCCAATAAAGGTCTCTTCTAGGTGTCCGGTCGCATATTTCAGTAGACTGGGCACCTTATCAAAACTTTATTTCAAGCCTTAAAGTAATTTTTGTTCAAGGATTGATTGTAAAACTACAAAACATTTTTGAATTAAGAAAATGTTATAATGTTTGCACAATCCAATCCATTTTCTATAAATCCTTGGACAAATGAGCCCCGTTCTGGGATTACACCCAGCTTAATTCATGTGCTCAAAGTGTTGTCCCAGATTAGCCTGTGCTTTCCACAAAGGCTAATCATAACCACACTTTCCGATTGTAGGAAAAACATTAACAAAGGTATCTTCAAATATTAATGAAGGTATCTTCAAAACAAAAATCTAGTGTGGACGGAAAGAGTTGTCCGTACTAAGACTGTGCGGACAGCACAGGCTAATCTGGGACAAAACTTTATGCAGATACATTAAGCCCAGTTTTCATAGAAGGCTGCTTAAATACCTACGACAAACGAACGGCGGTAGAACACTTTGTCTTACAATCCCATAATTCACAAGAATATCATAAATCAAGTCGTAATAAGATGTAGCATTAACATTAAACTTTAAATGTGAAAATCATCCATGGACAACAGAATAAAACACAATTTTAACAATCCAATTGATTAAGAGTATAAGCAGCAATAGAAATAACTGGCTTCCAGTTCGGCTGCACAAGTAAATTTACTTCCAGGCAAGTAAATTTCAAAATTTTGTAGAAAGTCCGGGCAAATAGCTTTTTAACAAATCTTGAAAATTTTTCCCGCAGTTTATCAGTTTGTTTTAGGAGATAGTGCATTGAGTCAAGATTTCAATTTTATAGTATTGTCTGATTCTGTTTTCTTAAAAAATAAGTATTAGATAATTATAATGTGTACATGGTTCTGGCCTAATTACTCTTAGGCCTGGCTAACAAAGTTCAAAGTGATAGTTGCACGTCTGGGTAATTTACCATAAAAGGTTAGAATCTATCACTGATCTACCCTATAATATACATTACTCACCCTCTGTGGGTGGTATCTCCCTGGCCTGCATACGGGTGATGAAGCCCTGGGCCTTGTTCTTACGGAACTGCTTAAACGGGTTATTTTGTTCATTGCCGATGCCTTTGTACATGTCCGTGCGGTCTCGTACCTCTGCTGCCTCTATTGGGTTCACAATGCCCTGCTCCTTGGCTCCCAGTCCTTTATCCCCCAACCTGAAGACAGGAAGAGGAGATTTGTATATGAGCCATGCTCTGTGAAAAGGGGGTTTAATGCATGTTCGTTAAATGCCGCCCAGATTAGCCTGTGCAGTCTGCATAGGCTTATCAGGAACTGCACAGGATATTTGCTAAGAAGAGACTTTCTTTAAACAGAAAATATGATAAAAGCAAAAAATGTCCTCCCTGATAAGCCTGTGTAGACTGCACGGGCTAATCTAGGAATACACTTTACGCACATGCATTAAACCCCCTTTTCACAATAAAGAAAATCAACAGAGTCATGCTCATGGAAATATGGGCTTAATGCATGTGCATAAAGTGTCCGCCCAGGTGAGCCTAGACTGGATTTTATTTACAAGAGACTTTTTTTAATGATTTTTTTAAAAAGCGGAAAGTGGTCTTCTTGGTAAGCTTGTGCTGTAAAAACCGCAAATTGCCAGAAAATTCAGGGCATAAAATGAAGCCCAAGGTAATGTTAGTAGTAAACAGGACTTTGTCATGCCATAATTAATTGACATAAAATTGAGCTTCGTTCTGAGGAATCAGGGCTTAATGCATGAGTGTCATCCCAGTTAAGCCTGTGCAATTTGCAAGAGCTTATCAGGGACAGCACTTTCCACTGTTATGGAATTTTTTGTTAATAGGAGTCTTCTCAACAAAAATCCAGTATAGACAGAAAGAGTTGTCCCTGGTTAGCTTGTGCAGACTTCACAGGCTTATCTGGGATGAAACTTTACTTACAGGCATTACGACCAGTTTTCCCAAAATGAAGCTCAATTAATGAACGAAACTAAGCAACAACATTTACAGAGCACTTCCCCATGTATACGTCTTCCTGAGCAGCGTACGTCCCTTGTTCTCCTCCCCTTTCCTATGTATACATACCCATCTTCCTGAGCAGCATATGTCCCTTGTTCTCCTCCCCTAGCTTCAAGCAACAATAGGTTTATGCACAAAAAATTTTCAGTTGGTTGATGTTAAACAAATCTTTTAAATGTTCAGACGAATCGACGTCTGATTTGTTATAAAATATTTCAAGTGAACATATATAACATGCATTATGAAAAGTGGACGATCTTTAAGTGATTTGGGTTTCCACCGGTATGTGACTTCTGTTTTGCTTGCAATACTATCAAAGCCTCGCTTTTCTGTAGTAATAAAGGGTTGATGTAAATATGTTAATTCTAATTTTATGAAATCGATTACCAAATTTACTTTTTTTAAAGAGCATCTTAATAAAGACAGAAAATGGAAATATCAGTTTTACATGTTCTTGAAATGCATTTATTTCTGTTAGAAAGAATGCTTGTTATACATTTTTCATTCTCTTAAGTGCTAAATATTGTGTACTTAATCATATACTTATATAAAGATGCAATTATTTTTCCGCATAATAATGCATTAAAATGTACACATATGGATGGATTGATTTTTTTAAATTAAATTATTGTTTTGGTGTTGGTGCATAACTATTGAAATTGGAACTGTACAGCCAATCTGAAAAACTTGGGTACTTATAACTGCTTACTAAATGGAAAATGCTTATAAGTTATAAAATATTCAATATCTAAAGATAGAAAGTTGTAACCATTTGATGTTGGTATTCATCTTTTAGCCAAGTGAATGTATAATGTTTAAACGTGTCTTCTAGTGAATGGTGATATTGTCAGTACATTGGTTGCATCGCTTTTACACATGTTATTGTACAATGTACATTCATGGTGATATGGCATTAATTAGAGAATATCTTACAATTTTTGCTGATTAATGTAATGATTATATGAAACGCGCTCTTGGGAAACCAGGCTTTATGCTTGTTGGTAAATAATTGTCATCCCAGATTAGTCGGGAAACCAGGCTTTATGCTTGTTGGTAAATAATTGTGGAAAACCAGGCTTTATGCATGTTGGTTAATAATTGTCATCACAGATTAGTTGAGACGCGCTCTTGGGAAACCAGGCTTTATGCATGTTGGTAAATAATTGTCATCCCAGATTAGTCTGCACAGGATTATCAGGGACTACTTTTTTTACTTTACAGAATTTTTATTTTAAGGAATTCTCTTGTAACAAAAATCCAGTAAAGGAGAAAAGTGTCGTCCCTGATCAGTTTATGCAGACTGCACTTGCTCAACTGGGAGGACACTTCGAGCACATGCTTTAAGCCCCGTTTTCATAGAACGTGGCTCATATTATTGTCATCAAGACATCTTTAACACATAGAGTTTAGTTTTTTTGCTTATAGTATAAATGATATCAATTTACATTTCATTATCTGTTTATACATAACAGTAGTTATTTCAGTGTACATTTTGTGTAACTTTTACATTGCTATGAAATACTTAAAGAAAAACTGAATGCGTTGCATCTGTAATAAGCTGTAGTAGTATGTATAGAGTTGATAAGGGATTGTCTGTTTGTGTATGCGTATTTTTAGAATATGTAATTTCATTTGAAATAAAAGTCATGTTACAAAAACAAAAGTGTGAGTACTTTTTTGTTAAACATCTTCATGTAAAACATATTTTCAGGGCAATTGTAAGTTACTAACAAACTTACACACACCTTGTACTTGTAAACCAGCTAAAACCAGGAAAAGTGTGAGTTGGTTAACCCTTTGCATGCTGGGAAATTTGTCGTCTGCTAAAATGACGTCTGCTGAATTTCTAAAATTAGCATTTTCTTAAATTTTGTTTCAAAGAATACAATCAGAATAGCAAACAGTTTCGATCCTGATGAGATGCCACGTTCTGTGGCGTCTCATCTGGATCCAAACTGTTTGCAAAGGTCTTCAAAATTCGGTTCCAGCACTGAAAGAGTTAATTAACCACCGTGATATTACTGAAAAAGTGTTCAAATCAGTGAAAAATTAAAACAATGAAACAAAAACAAGCAGACAGAAATTAGCCACGCTCAGGGAAAATAGGATTTAATGCATTTGCGTCCTCAGGCTTATAAGGGACGACACTTTCTGCCTACACTGGTTTATCTTTAAGGAAAGACATCGTGAAAACAAAAAACAACATGAAAGGGGATAGAGTTGTCCTGGATTATCTTTAAGGCAAGACTTCGTGAAAACAAAAACAAAAACAACATTAAAGGGGATAGAGTTGTCCTGGATTATCTTTAAGGCAAGACTTCGTGTAAACAAACAAACAACATGAAAGGGGATAGAGTTGTCATGGATTATCTTTAAGGCAAGACTTCGTGAAAACAAACAAACAACATGAAAGGGGATATAGTTGTCCTGGATTATCTTTAAGGAAAGACTTCGTGAAAACAAAAAAACAACATGAAAGGGGATAGAGTTGTCCTGGATTATCTTTAAGGAAAGACTTCGTGTAAACAAAAAACAACATGAAAGGGGATAGAGTTGTCCTGGATTATCTTTAAGGCAAGACTTCGTGTAAACAAAAAACAACATGAAAGGGGATAGAGTTGTCCTGGATTATCTTAAAGGCAAGACTTCGTGTAAACAAACAAACAAAAAACATGAAAGGGGATAGAGTTGTCCCGGATCAGCCTGTGCGAACTGCACAGGCTTATCTGAGATGCCGATTAAAGCACATGGATTAAGCCTAGTTTTCCCAGCGTGCGGCTAATCTATATCTTCTCATCCAAGAGTTCTCTCAATTAGGTTTTGGTTGATGAAAACATGTTAGCCTACTAACATAAAACCCGTATTAATCTTACTAAATCCTTCATTTATAAACTTTGATTGGTTAAATACTTTGTTCGCCTTGAGACTGGAAGGTCGTGAGTATGATCATCACTAAAGGAGAATTCTGAAGATTATTAAGCTTTTTCGCAAACTGTTAATGAATAATGATAATGCATACAATCAGTGCCAGTTTTGACTGTGGCCCTCAAATGTGTGATGGTTGATCTACATCCATGACTAGCGATTCATTCAATATGGTATGTCTGCCAGTACGAGTCCAAAGTCATCACCAGATTTTGCACAAGGATTCCTTATATTATAGATGTTTGGGAAAAAATAAAAATATGCCTATGTGTTGTATGAAAACGTATGCATCATTTGTTTTTGAACTGTTCAAATTATTAAGCATTTTTTTTATGCCCCCGAAGGAGGGCATATAGTGATCGCACTATCCGTCTGTCTGTCCTTCCGTCACACTTTTGCGTTTAGTGTACCAAAAATGCTCATAAAATTTCAGTTACTCAGTGACACAGTTCCTCAGAGAGAACGTTACTCAGTGACATTTTCTCAGTGACATAGTTACTTATTGATGCAATTACTCAGTGACAAACCTAATGAGTTACTCAGTTACACAGTTACTAAGTGACAAAGTTACTCAATGACATAGTTACTTAGTGACACAGTTACTCAGCGACACAGTTACTCAGCGACACAGTTACTCAGCGACACAGTAATTCAGTGACAAAGTAACTCAATTACACAGTTACTCAGTGATACAGTTACTCGATTACACAGTTACTCAGTGATCCATGTACTCAGTGACATAGTAACTCAGCAACACAGTTACTAAGTGAAAAGTTACTAAGTGACAATTTACACAGTGACATAGTTACTCAGTGACACGGTTACACTGTTACTCAGTGACTCAATGACACAGTTACTAAGTGGCACAGTTACTCATTCACTTGACAAAACAGTTACTCATTGACACAGTTACTCAGGAAGACCGTTACTCAGTTATAGTTACTCAGTGACGATAAGCAACGATTGCGATAGACACCTATAAAAATTGTTAGATGCCCATAATAACGCTTTAAATTAATAAAAGATTTGCAATGTTTTGTAAACACGTGTATTAGTTGCAATAATTCAACCCACAGGCAGCTACTGACCCAGCGGTAAACTAATTTCAAATGAAAGCATTCAAGAAAAAACTAGCACGTGTATTAGTGCATCCGTTTGATTTACAATAGTTGGCAATAATTTGTCACCTTCAGCGATAAACTTTGAGTATGCCAGCAGTAGAAAAAGATGGGAGAAAGGCGTTTACCGGCACAAATGAATGTCGATTATCCGTATCACCTCTTTAATTTCTTCAAACATCACATCTTTGTCCACAAATGATGAAAGTCCGCAATGTTCATGCAAACGCCTACATGCTCTTGTAACAGTTGCTGCCATTGGCTGCTTTTATAGATGAAAACACGGAATTGGATAACCTGTGTTTTGTTTGGTACCCGGCGGAAATCGGAATGAAATTGAAATTAAAAATGAAAGTGAAAGTGGAACTTTAAGCAAAAGGAAAGCAATTATGGAAAGTAGTTCTAACATGAGTTAGTGTTGCCTGTTTAATTATTGGTAACTGAAAGGAGACATAATGTGCATACAAGAAGTAAATGTATGTTAAATGCAATATAATGTAAAATGCGAAATATAGTTGCACCATTAAAATGCAGCGTACGACGACTGTCTGGGCATGCGCGTATGGTATGTAAATTTTGATAAAAAACACAGACACACAGACACACAGACCTAGTGACCTGGAAATCAAAAGGGGTCATCTGCCAGTCATGATTAATGTACCTATGAAGTTTCATGATCCTAGGCCTAAGCATTCTTGAGTTATCATCTGGAAACCATTTAACTCTTTCGAGTCACTTTGACCTTGACCTTTAACCTAGTGACCGGAAAATCAATAGGGGCCATCTGCCAGTCATGATCAATGTACCTATGAAGTTTCATGATCCCAGGCCTAAGCATTCTTGAGTTATCATCCGGAAACCATTTTACTGTTTCCATTCACTGTGACCTTGACCTTTTACCTAGTGACCTGAAAATCAATAGGGGTCATCTGCCAGTCATGATCAATGTACCTATGAAGTTTCATGATCCTAGGCCTAAGCGTTCTCGAGTTATAATCCGGAATCCATTTTACTGTTTAAAAGGCACTGTGACCTTGACCTTTGACCTAGAGACCTGAAAATCAATAGGGGTCAGCTGCCAGTCATGGTCAATGTACCTATGAAGTTTCATTATCCTTGGCCTAAGCGTTCTTGAGTTATCATCCGGAAACCATTTTACTGTTTCGAATCACTGTTACCTTGACCTTTGACCGAGTGACCGGAAAATCAATAGGGGTCATCTGCAAGTCATGATTAATGTACCTATGACGTTTCATGATCCTTGGCCTAAGCGTTCTTGAGTTATCATCCGGAAACCATTTTACTGTTTCACGTCACTGTGACCTTGACCTTTGACCGAGTGACCTGAAAATCAATAGGGCCAATTTCCCATGATCAATGTTCCTATGAAATTTCATGATCCTAGGCCTAAGCGTTTTTGAGTTATCATCCAGAAACCATTATACTGTTTCTAGTCACTGTGACCTTGACCTTTGACCTAGTGACCTGAAAATCAATAGAGGTCAACTGCCAGTCATGATCAATGTTCCTTTGAAGTTTCATGATCCTAGGCCTAAGCTTTCTTGAGTCATCATCCGGACACCATCCTACTGTTTCGAGTCACTGTGACCTTGACCTTTGACCTTGTGACCTGAAAATCAATAGGGGTCATCTGCCAGTTATGATCAATGTTCCTATGAAGTTTCATGATCCTAGACCTTAGGGTTCTTGAGTTATCATCCGGAAACCATTTGGTGGACGGACCGACAGACGGACGGACTGTCTGACATGTGCAAAACAAAATACCACCTCTTCTTCAAAGGGGGGCATAAAAATAACAATAGGAAAATTATTGTACCACGTGGACCGGCTATCATCACGTGGTTGGTTATAACGGCGGGGATTGTTCAAGCAATGCTGGTTCCAGTCAAATCTCTGCGCGGATGCCATAATGATTTGAAGATCTCAACATCTGAGGGGGTAATCACTTGATAGTCAAATTGTGTCACGTCCATGCTTTTTATATCCTTTATTTTTTTAATTAGTTTTCGTTTAATGCCGATCACTATCCAGCGATATCAGCAAGAAAGTTATTATTTCGTATTAATATTTGCTCTACATCTCGACTTTACTCGCCACAACATTTCTTAGCGGAATCAAAAAATTAAGCTCCCAATAAGAAATGAGCATGTTCTGACTAAGCATGAACAACATCACAATTTCTTTTTAAATAATATTAAGTACTTAATCAATATACCAAAATCAGATTATCTTATACATGACATTATGCAAATCATGTGCATGTATTATAGAACATCTGGTATATGGATATCTAAATTGACATTACCAACTCTTTTTTACTTATTAGTATTATTCACATCAAAATTAAGAAATTATAGTTGCACATGTAATATGATGTAAAAAAGTGATATTTTAAAAATAAGGACAGACTGCTTCAAGCAGGCCAATGCCAAAAAACAGTGGTATCTTCTTTTTCAGTGTTTATTTATTCACAATAATTCTAACAAATTTAATGATGCCCAATTACTATGTAAGAATGTCTGCAGAATATTTGTATTTAGAGATTGATACATTAAGTTCTCAGAATTGAATAGAATAAAGTCTTAACAACATCTCACATTAGACAAAAAGCAGATTGTATTTTAAATCTGATATTCTTGACAAAGAATAAGAACATCACTAGCAAACACACAAGTTAAATGAATATACAAGACTGTTGATATTGTTAAATACAATCAATTGCAATATGCTGCCTTCAAATAGAGTAGCAGACATCAATAGGATGTCCATATTGGTGCAATCTAGCAAACTTATTATTAAGGCCCAGGCAAAATGGCTTGGTCATAAATAGATATGAGCCTCGCTCTGTGAAAAGGGGGTTTAATGCATGAGAGAAAAGTGTTGGCCCAGATTACCATGTGCAGTCCGCACAGGCTAATCAGGGAAGACACTTTCCGCTTTTATGATATTTTTTCGGTTTTAAAAAAATCCATTTTAAGCGGTTAGTGTCTTCCCTGATTAGCCTGTGCGAATATGCTAGAATGAAGACATGTGTGAGATATCCAGACCTGATGTGATATCAAGACATAGTTATCAAGATGCTTTACCAGTACTTCAATTAAATAATATGAGAGTTGCTCCATGAAAAACAGGCTTAATACTTGTGCATAAAGTGTTGTCTTAGATTAGTCTGTGCAGTCCACATGACACTCTCCGCTTTTATGGAAATTTTTGTTATAAATGATGTCTCTTGTACACAAACATCAAGTCCAGACAGAGAATGTAATCTGTGACAACCCTTTACGCAAGTGCATTAAACCCATTTTCCCAGAGCCAGGCTCCTATATAAGTGATATCAAGACACAGTCGGGTCACTAGTCTATCAGCTTTTCATTAGACAGAAGTTCTGCCAAGAGTCGTACGAAGTTCTGCCAACCAATCTTTCAGATTTTTATCTCCAATAAAGGTCTCTTCTAGGTGTCCGGTCGCTTCTTCTTTACTGCAAGATAAAAACATATTTCAGTATACTGGGCACCTTATCAAAACTTTATTTCAAGCCTTAAAGTAAGTTTTGTTCAAGGATTGATTATAAAACTACAAAACATTTTTGAATTAATAATAAAATGTTATAATGTTTGCACAATCCAATCCATTTTCTATAAATCCTTGGACAAATGTGCCCCGTTGTGGGATTACCCCCAGCTCAATTCATGTGCTCAAAGTGTTGTCCCAGATTAGCCTGTGCTTTCCACAAAGGCTAATCATAACCACACTTTCCGAGTGTAGGAAAAAATATTAACAAAGGTATCTTCAAATATTAATGAAGGTATCTTCAAAACAAAAATCTAGTTTTGACGGAAAGAGTTGTCCGTTATAAGACTGTGCGGACAGCACAGGCTAATCTGGGACAAAACTTTATGCAGATACATTAAACCCAGTTTTCATAGAAGGCTGCTTAAATACCTACGACAAACGAACGGTGGTAGTAAACTTTGTCTTACAATCCCATAATTCACAAGAATATCATAAATCAAGTCGTTATAAGATGTAGCATTACATTCAACTTTAAATGTGAAAATCACCCATGGACAACATAATAAAACACAACTTTAACAATCCACTGATCGCCTTAAAGAGTATAAGCAGCAATAGAAATAACTGGCTGCCAGTTCGGCTGCACAAGTAAATTTACTTCCAGGCAAGTAAATTTCAAAATTTTGTAGAAAGTCCGGGCTAATAGCTTTTTAACAAATCTTGAAAAGTTTTCCAGCAGTTAATCAGTTTGTTTTAGGAGATAATGCATTGAGTCAAGATTGCAATTTTATAGTATTGTCTGATTCTGTTTTCTTAAAAAATAAGTATTAGATAACTATAATGTGTACATAGTTTTGGCCTAATTACTCTTAGGCCTGGCTAACAAAGTTCAAAGTGATAGTTGCACGTCTGGGTAATTTACCATAAAAAGTTAGAATCTATCACTGATCTACCCCATAATATACAATACTCACCCTCTGTGGGTGGTATCTCTCTGGCCTGCATACGGGTGATAGGGGAGTATGATCATCACTAAAGGAGAATTCTGAAGATTATTAAGCTTTTTCACAAACTGTTAATGAATAATGATAATGCATACAATCAGTGCCAGTTTTGACTGTGGCCCTCAAATGTGTGATGGTTGATCTACATCCATGACTAGCGATTCATTCAATACGGTATGTCTGCCAGTACAAGTCCAAAGTCATCACCAGATTGTGCACAAGCATGCCTTATATTATAGATGTTTGGGAAACAAACAAAATATGTCTATGTGTTGTATGAAAACATATGCATCATTTGTTTCTAAACAAAACTGTTCAAATAATTAAGCAATTTGTTTTTTATTCCCCCGAAGGAGGGCATATAGTGATCGCACTGTCCGTCCGTCTGTCTGTCCTTCCGTCACACTTTTGCGTTTAGGTTTCCAAAACTGCTCATAACTTCTATGTCGCTTCAGATGCAACCTTCATATTTGGTATCCGTATGTATATGGACAAGGCATTTCCATACGCACAAACATTTTGACCCCTTTGGCCTTGACCTTGCACACAGGGTCCGCGTTTAGGTTTCGAAAAAAGCGTTTTTCGGGGGCATAGGTCTTCCGATGGAGACAGCTCTTGCTTAAGGCTTCCTTAATTTTCCATAACATGTGTTGAAAAGCCAAAGAGCCTTTTCAATGGTAGCATATGAACACCCTTGTAGGAGTTTGTAAGAGGAATCCAATTAAAACAGATCCATCATTCATTGTGTTCATTAATTCTTTGAAACATAAAAGCATGAATTCTTAGAAATGTGGACTTTTCAGAAGTCTGTGGTCTGATTAATATCACCCAGTAATTATGTCACAGAGTTACTGAGTAACAGCCTCACTGAGTAACTGTGTCACTGTTTTGCCAGTAACTAAGTCGCTGAGTAACAGTGTCACTGAGTAAATGTATCATTGAATAACTGTATCATAGAGTAACTATGTCACTGAGTAAATTTGTCATTGAGTAACTATGTCACTGCCTTACAGTGTCACTGAGTAACTGGGTCACTGAAAAACTTTGTCAAGTGAATGAGTAACTTTGCCACTTAGTAACTTTGCCACTGAGTAACTGTGTCATTGAGTCACTGAGAAACTGTGTCTCTGTGTAACCATGTCACTGAGTAACTGTGTCACTGCGTACATTTTCACTGAGTTACAATGTTACTGAGTAACCTTTCATTGAGTAAAAGTGTCACTAAGTTACTACATGTGTATGTCATTAATACATGGTCATGGAGTAACTGTGTTTCCAGGTTTCTGCCTCTAAAAGTAAATCTTTAATGAGTGACTGTGTTACTGAGTAACTTGTCACTGAGTTACTGTGAGATCGAGTACATGTGTCACTGTGTTAATATGTCACTGAATAATTATGTCACTGAGTAACTGTGTCCCTGAGTAACTGTGTCACTGAGTAACTGGGTCACTGAGTAACTTTGTCATTGAGAAACTGTGTCACTGAGTAACTGTCACTCAGTAACATTCTCCCTGAGTAAATGTGTCACTGAGTAACTGTTCTCCAGAGTAATTGAGTAACTGTGTCACTGAGTAATTTTGTTACTGAGTACCTGGGTCACTGAGGTACTGTGTAATTGAGTAACCATGTCACTGAGTAACTGTGTCACTGATAACCTGTGCCACTAAGTAATGGTGTGTTTCAGTAACTTTGTCACTTTGTAACTAAGTAAGTGTGTCACTGAGTTGCTGTGTAACTAAGTAAATGTGTAACCAAGAAACTGTCCCTGAGTAACGGTCTCCCTGAGTAACTGTGTCACTGAGTTAATGTTTTGCCGAATTAGTGAGTAACTTTGTGTCACTGAGGAACTGTCAGTGGGTAACTTATTTACTGAGGACCTGGGTCACTTGAGTTCGTATGTCACTTAGTTACTGTGTATCTGAAGAACTGTGTCACTGAGTTACTGTTAAACTCAGTTACTGCGTCACTGAGTAACTGTCACTGAGTAACGGTCTCCCTGAGTAACTGTGTCAATGAGTAACTGTTTTGTCACGTGAATGAGTAACTGTGCCACTTAGTAACTGTGTCATTGAGTCACTGAGTAACAGTGTAACCGTGTCACTGAGTAACTGTGTCACTGAGTAAATTGTCATTAATGAGTTAATGAGTGACTGTGTTACTGAGTAACTAAATGTGTTGCGAAAAAATAACTAGTTGATGTCATTTGGTCAAAACATATGACACGTTGTGTCTGGAATCTAAAATGTGAAAACAAAATCAAAATACTTCTGGAAAGTAAAATGTGAAAGTAAGAAAAAACTTGAATGGTGTCTGGAATACTAGTATTCAAGTTACTATTGCAAATATTTTTTTTATTTGCAATGTTTGTTCTGACGTGATATAGTTTTTATTATAATATTTCATGCCTATATTGATCAAAAGAATATTATGTTACCTGATTTGTATTCATATAATATACATGTTTTCTTTGAAATTCTGCTTTTTGATTTGGGAGTTACCTGTATACATAAGATGTAACCAACATTAAAAGTGTAATAAAGGCGGCATTATGTTTCTATTTCATTATCATATTCTTCAAACATGAATATGCACACATACATCTATGTGAAAAATGTCTGAGAAGAAAAGCATATTCAGATATTATGTAAGTAATATACCCTAATGTTGGCGAATCTGACACACAATTTTCATAGCTCAACAGTATTTATTGACTCTGTTGTGCATACAAATAAGATATACTTATTATGTAAGTACCATAACAATGAATAAAGCAAGTTTCTAAATTGATCTCAGATAAGATTGATTAAACACAGTTTGACTGGTATGGCATTATTAAACTTGTAAAACACCAAAACTAGATACAAAGAAGGAAACAGTTATGCTTTAATTGATTCTCTTGGTGTTTGTGAATTACTATTCAAATTTGAACTGTACAAGCTGAAAAAATCATTGGGTACTTATACTTGCTTACTAAACAGACAATGCTTATAACATATTCAATATCTAAAGATATAAAACTGTAACAATTTGCTGTTGGTATTAATCTTTTAGCCAAGTAAATTTATACTGTTTTAACATGTGTTCCAGTGAATGGTGATATTAATTGTGAGTAAATTGGTTGAATCGCTTTTACACATGTTATTATACATTCATGGTGATATGGCAGTTATAAGAGAACATTTGTCTGTAACTGTGTCACTTAGCAACTGCATCATTGGGTAACTGTAATACTGAGTACCTGGGTCAGTTGAGTTCTATTGTCACTTAGTAATTGTGTAACTGAAGAACTGTGTCACTAAGTTACTGTTAAACTCAGTTACTGTGTCACTGATTAACTGTCAGTGAGTAACGATTTCCCTGAGTAACTGTGTCAATGAGTAACTGTTTTGTCAAGTGAATGTGTTACTTTGCCACATAGTAACTGTGTCATTGAGTCACTGAGTAACAGTGTACCCATGTCACTGAGTAACTGTGTCACTGAGTAAATTGTCTCTGAGTTACAATGTCATTGAGTAACTGTGTCACTTAGTTACTATGTCAAATACTACATGGTCATGGAGTAACTGTCACTGGGTTTCTGCCTCTAAAAGTAACTCTTTAATGAGTGACTGTGTCACTGAGTAACTTGTCACTGAGTTACAGTGACATCGAGTTTATGTGTCACTAAGTAAATATGTCACTGAGTAATTGTGTCACTGAGTAATTGTGTCACTGAGTAACTGTTTTCCAGAGTAATTGAGTAACTGTGTCACTGAGTAAGTTTGTCACTGAGTACCTGGGTCACTGAGTTACCGTGTAATTGAGTAACCGTGTCACTGAGTAACTGTGTCACTGATAACCTGTGTCACTAAGTAATTGTGTGTTTGAGTAACTTTGTCACTTAGTAACTAAGTAAGTGGGTCACTGAGTTGCTGTGTCACTAAGTAAATGGGTAACCAAGAAACTGGCACTGAGAAACATTTTCCTGAGTAACTCTGTCACTGAGTTAATGTTTTGCCGAATGAGTGAGTAACTTTGTGTCACTGAGTAACTGTCAGTGGGTAACTGTTTCACTTGGTAAATGTGTCACTGAGTAACTGCATCAGTGGGTAACTGTTTTACTGAGTACCTGGGTCACTTGAGTTTGTATGTCACTTAGTAACTGTGTATCTGAAGAACTGTCTCACTGAGTTACTGTTAAACTCAGTTTCTGCGTCACTGAGTAACTGTCACTGAGTAACGGTCTCCCTGAGTAACTGTGTCAATGAGTAATTGTTTTGTCAACTGAATGAGTAACTGTGCCACTTAGTAACTGTGTCATTGAGTCACTGAGTAACAGTGTAACCGTGTCACTGAGTAACTGTGTCACTAAGTATATTGTCACTTAGTAACTTTTCACTTAGTAACTGTGTCACTGAGTTACTATGTCACTGAGTACATGGATCACTGAAAAACTGTGTACTCGAGTTACTGTATCACTGAGTAAATGTGTAATTGAGTAACTTTGTCACTGAATTACTCTGTCGCTGAGTAACTGTGTCACTAAGTAACTATGTCATTGAATAACTGTGTCACTTAGTAACCGTGTAACTGAGTAACTCGGTAGGTTTGTCACTGAGTAACTGCGTCAATAAGTAACTGTGTCACTGAGAAAATGTCACTGAGTAACGTTCTCTCTGAGTAACTGTGTCACTGAGTAACTGTTTTTCCAAGTGAGTGAGTAACAGTGTCACTGGGTTACTGTGTCGAGTAACTGTTTCACTGAGTAACTGTGTCACTTTATCATTGAGTAATTGTGTCACTGAGTTCCTGTTCTACTGAGTAACTATGCCACTGAGTTACTGTGTCAATGAGTGACTGTCACTGAGTAATAGTCTCCCTGAGTAACTGAGGAACTGTTTTGTCGAATGAGTAACTGTGTCACTGAGTAACTGTGCCACTGAATTAATGTGTCCCTAAGCAATATTGTCATTTAGAAACTGTGTAATTGGGTTACCATGTCACAGAGTAACTGTGTCCCTAAGTAACTCTGCCACTAAGAAATTGTGCCACTGAATAACTGTGTCACTGAGTATCAGTGTTATTGAGAAATTGTGTCATTGGGTTACTGTGTCACTGAGTAACTATGTCACAGAGTAACTGGGTCAATGCATACCTCGGTCACTGAGTAACTGTGCCACTGAGTAACTGTTTCACTGAGTAACCAGGGTGCGGGACCACATGACTTTGTGGGGTTCACAATTAAAAGTTTATGGATGTAAACACACCGGTATGTGATGCTTTTCTTTAAATAATTGTTTTAAACAATTTTTCTTAAAAAGTTCAACTAGCGCATAAAAGATAGTTTTTATGCTTCTTATGACAATTGAAATACATCAGAATTACTTTATTTAATAAACCTGTGTTCTAGGCCAAAATTCAATGTGTTACAAACATAAAGTAAACGGTTATGCTGCAAGCAACATGAAATTTTGGCACAGATTTCAGTTGTATTCCATGATTTGTTCTTAAAATACCTGTGAACCTGCTTGATCCTACATCCTGTAACTGCGTCATTGAGTAACTGGGTCATTGGGTTATTTAGTCACTAATCAACCCTGTCACTGGGTATCTGGACACTGAGTTCCTGTGTTGCTGAGGACTTGTGTCAATGAGGAACTGTGTCACTGAGGAACTGTCACAGAGAAACTGTGTGATTAAGGAACTGTTACTGATTAACCTAGTATAGAGTACCTGGGTCACTGAGTAACTGATTTAATATGTTTTTGAGTTACCTTGTCTATAAGTAACTGTGCCAGTAAGTTACTCAGTCACTTGGTGACTGTGTTATTTAGTAACTGTGTCACTGAATTACAGTGTCACTGAGTAACTTTGTCACAGCTTCACTGAGGGAGGAACTGTGCGACTGATTAACTGTCAACGAGTAACTGTGTCACTTCATAACTGTTCAACAAATGACTGTGTCACAAAGTATCTGTGTCACAAAGAAACTTGTCACTGAGAAACTGTGTCACTCGGTGACTGTCATTTAATTACTCATTTACTGTTTTAGTTTAATGCTGGTTGGTGCTCATAAGTATTTAAGAGGTGGAAATAAAGCTTTTTAAGCGTTAATCTTTTTATAACAGTATTCAATTTATTCTGATTTTGTAAGGCACTTCAGATGTGTATCTGAGTGTTCAAGGGTTAACAAAGTTCACATAGCGTTGCTTTTTTGTTGTGTTCAGCTGTAAGAAACACCAATATAAAGTGATGTTAGTACGAGTCCAAAATACTTATATTCCATTGCAAATTTTTATTTATCAGTTTTGAATAATAATACAAATAGTTTATCAGTATAATAAATAAATAATTTATCACAAACTAATTAATAAAACCATTCCATTAACAAAATGCAAACATCAACCAATATAGATCTGGTAGCGAGATAATTACACACACGAGTCTTTATAATGTCAGCAAATAAAACACAGTAACATGTACAAGTACAACTTGAAATTATATCACATACAATGACATGCAAATTGTGAAATTTTAATATGTCAAATCAGGTTTCAAAGAACAATGCAACATAAACACCATATTGTCTTCCTTTCTTTCTATTTTAGTTTATTTATATAAAATAACAAAACAAGCGCAAATGTATGTGACAATGTTGAATCACATATGTATACCAAAATGGTGAATACAAGTTATACAATTTGCGTTACAAGTCTAACTAGTTTTAAACCATGGTAGTTGGTGCTTTCACAAAATTCTGAGATAGTTCAAATGTATCTAAATTATACACTCAACAAAAGTTGTATAACACACAATAGAAAGTGTTGATTTTTAGAAGCAAATGTAAAACTATTTTGTTTATTTGTCGGAACAATAACATGTTGGTTATGATTGACAGGGCTACTCATCTGGAGTTGCTCATTATAATATAGTATCTGACATAGAATGAATGTATTGTATGTGAGCTGCTCTATGGAAAAATACAGCCTCAATGCAAGTGGGTAAAGAGTCTATCCATATAAATCTGTGCAGTGGGCACAGACTAATGAGGGACACCACTTGCAGCCTAGACTGGATTTGCATTAAGAAGCATAATCCTGTAAACGGAAAAATCCATAAAAGCAGAGAGTTAAGACACTTTAACTCACATGCAGTAAGGCTGGTTATCACAGAGTGCTGCTCAAATACATACATTTTTACCATACTTGAAGATAAACGTCAGAATGAAGTCCAGGTTTGCCATGCCAGAGCAAGTACTGAACTAAAAATTCTGATACATATTCTTGTCCATTTGTGTGAAAGAACTTAAGCCATGAGTATACAAAATTTAAAAAATGCATAATAACCGCCATCGCCCTCCCTTCATCGCTCTCAAATTTCACCACTTATAAAACACACCCGGTCTACGTCTGGGGCAGAGGCTCCTCCTCCTTGGTGATCCCAAGCTCTCGCAAGAAGTTCCCCTCCGCCTGGTACTCCAGCTTCAATCGGTACTCAATCTCCTCGTCTGTTAGCAGCACATTCGGCGCAATCTATGGACACAACACAAGGAAATTCTTACAGTTAAAAGGAACATTGCAAACAGTAAATAGCCATTTTGGGAAAATGGGGCTTAATGCATGTGCGTAATTTGTTGTCCTAGATTGTCTCTGAAGTCCACACAGGCTAATCTGGGACGACACTTTTCGCCTTAACTAGACTTTTATTAAGAAAAGAATTCCTTTAAACGAAAAATGCCATGAATGCAGTAAGTAATGTCCCTGATTGTCACTGCACAGGCTAATCTGGGACGACATAACGCACATGTCCCCGATTGTCATTGCACAGGCTAATCTGGGATGGTACATACGCACATGTCCCTGATTGTCACTGCACAGGCTTATCTGGGATGGCACATACACACATGTCCCTGATTGTCACTGCACAGGCTTATTTGGGATGGCACATACACACATGTCCCTGATTGTCACTGCACAGGCTAATCTGAGACGGCATAATGCACATGTCCCTGATTGTCACTGCACAGGCTAATCTGGGATGGCACATACACACATGTCCCTGATTGTCACTGCACAGGCTAATCTGGGATGGCATAATGCACATGTCCCTGATTGTCACTGCACAGGCTAATCTGGGACGGCACAAACACACATGTCCCTGATTGTCACTGCACAGGCTAATCTGGGATGGCACATATACACATGTCCCTGATTGTCACTGCACAGGCTAATCTGGGACGGCATAATGCACATGCCCCTGATTGTCACTGCACAGGCTAATCTGGGATGGCACATTCACACATGTCCCTGATTGTCACTACACAGGCTAATCTGGGATGTCACATACACACATGTCCCTGATTGTCACTGCACAGGCTAATCTGGGATGGCACAAACAAACATGTCCCTGATTGTCACTGCACAGGCTAATCTGGGATGGCACAAACACACATGTCCCTGATTGTCACTGCACAGGCTAATCTAGGACAGCATAACACCGTGTCCCTGATTGTCACTGCACAGGCTAATCTGGGATGGCACGAACGCACATGTCCCTGATTGTCACTGCACAGGCTAATCTGGGATGGCACAAACGCACATGTCCCTAATTGTCACTGCACAGGCTATTCTGGGATGGCACATACACAAATATCCCTGATTGTCACTGCACAGGCTAATCTGGGATGGCACATACACACATGTCCCTGATTGTCACTGCACAGGCTAATCTGGGATGGCACATACACACATGTCCCTGATTGTCACTGCACAGGCTAATCTGGGATGGCACATACACACATGTCCCTGATTGTCACTGCACAGGCTAATCTGGGATGGCACATACAAACATGTCCCTGATTGTCACTGCACAGGCTAATCTGAGACGGCACATACACACATGTCTCTGATTGTCACTGCACAGGCTTATCTGGGATGACACATACACACATGTCCCTGATTATCACTGCACAGGCTAATCTGGGATGGCACATACACACATGTCCCTGATTGTCACTGCACAGGCTAATCAGGGATGGCATATACACACATGTCCCTGATTGTAACTGCACAGGCTAATCTGGGATGGCACATACACACATGTCCCTGATTGTCACTGCACAGGCTAATCTGGGATGACACATACACACATGTCCCTGATTGTCACTGCACAGGCTAATCTGGGATGACACTTACACACATGTCCCTGATTGTCACTGCACAGGCTTATCACGGATGGCACAAACACACATGTACCTGATTGTCACGGCACAGGCTAATCTGGGATGGCACATACACACATGTCTCTGATTGTCACTGCACAGGCTAATCTGGGATGGATAAACCAGCATGTCCCTGATTGTCACTGCACAGGCTAATCTGGGATGGCACATACACACATGTCCCTGATTGTCACTGCACAGGCTAATCTGAGACGGCACATACACACATGTCTCTGATTGTTACTGCACAGGCTAATCTGGGATGGCACAAACCAACATGTCCCTGATTGTCACTGCACAGGCTAATCTGGAATGGCACAAACACACATGTCCCTGATTGTCACTGCACAGGCTAATCTGGGATGCACAAACGCACATGTCCCTGATTGTCACTGCATAGGCTAATCTGGGACAGCATAATACACATGTCCCTGATTGTCACTGCACAGGCTAATCTGGAATGGCACATACACACATGTCCCTGATTGTCACTGCACAGGCTAATCTGGGATGGCATATACAAACATGTCCCTGATTGTCACTGCACAGGCTAATCTGGGATGGCACATACACACATGTCCCTGATTGTCACTGCACAGGCTAATCTGGGATGACACATACACACATGTCCCTGATTGTCACTGCACAGGCTAATCTGGGATGACACATACACACATGTCCCTGATTGTCACTGCACAGGCTAATCTGGGACGGCACATACACACATGTCCCTGATTGTCACTGCACAGGCTAATCTGGGATGGCACATACACACATGTCCCTGATTGTCACTGCACAGGCTAATCTGGGACGGCACATACACACATGTTCCTGATTGTCACTGCACAGGCTAACCTGGGATGGCACATACACACATGTCCCTGATTGTCACTGCACAGGCTAATCTGGGATGGCACATACACACATGTCCCTGATTGTCACTGCACAGGCTAATCTGGGATGGCACATATACACATGTCCCTGATTGTCACTGCACATGCTAATCTGGGATGGCACATACACACATGTCCCTGATTGTCACTGCACAGGCTAATCTGGGATGGCACATACACACATGTCCCTGATTGTCACTGCACAGGCTAATCTGGTACGGCACATACACACATGTCCCTGATTGTCACTGAACAGGCTAATCTGGGATGGAACATACACACATGTCCCTGATTGTCACTGCACAGGCTAATCTGGGATGACACATACACACATGTCCCTGATTGTCACTGCACAGGCTAATCTGGGATGCACAAACACACATGTCCCTGATTGTCACTGCACAGGCTAATCTGGGATGGCACATTCACACATGTCACTGATTGTCACTGCACAGGCTAATCTGGGATGACACTTACACACATGTCCCTGATTGTCACTGCACAGGCTAATCTGGGATGGCACATACACACATGTCCCTGATTGTCACTGCACAGGCTAATCTGGGATGACACTTACACACATGTCCCTGATTGTCACTGCACAGGCTAATATGGGATGGCACATACACACATGTACCTGATTGTCACGGCACAGGCTAATCTGGGATGACACTTACACACTTGTCCCTGATTGTCACTGCACAGGCTTATCACGGATGGCACAAACACACATGTACCTGATTGTCACTGCACATGCTAATCTGGGATGACACTTACACACTTGTCCCTGATTGTCACTGCACAGGCTAATCTGGGATGACACATACACACATGTACCTGATTGTCACGGCACAGGCTAATCTGGGATGGCACATACACACATGTACCTGATTGTCACGGCACAGGCTAATCTGGGATGGCACAAACACACATGTCCCTGATTGTCACTGCACAGGCTAATCTGGGATGGCACATACACACATGTCCCTGATTGTCACTGCACAGGCTAATCTGGGATGGCACATACACACATGTCCCTGATTGTCACTGCACAGGCTAATCTGGGACGGCACATACACACATGTCCCTGATTGTCACTGCACAAGCTAATCTGGGACGGCACATACACACATGTCCCTGATTGTCACTGCACAAGCTAATATGGGATGACACATACACACATGTCCCTGATTGTCACTGCACAGGCTAATCTGGGATGGCACAAACACACATGTCCCTGATTGTCACTGCACATGCTAATCTGGGATGGCACAAACACACATGTCCCTGATTGTCACTGCACAGGCTAATCTGGGACGGCACATACACACATGTCCCTGATTGTCACTGCACAAGCTAATATGGGATGGCACAAACACACATGTCCCTGATTGTCACTGCACAGGCTAATCTGGGATGACACATACACACATGTCCCTGATTGTCACTGCACAGGCTAATCTGGGATGGCACATACACACATGTCCCTGATTGTCACTGCACAGGCTAATCTGGGATGGCACAAACAAACATGTCCCTGCTTGTAACTGCACAGGCTAATCTGGGATGGCACATACGCACATGTCCCTGATTGTCACTGCACAGGCTAATCTGGGATGACACATACACACATGTCCCTGATTGTCACTGCACAGGCTAATCTGGGATGGCACATACACACATGTCCCTGATTGTCACTGCACAGGCTAATCTGGGATGGCACATATACACATGTCTCTGATTGTCACTGCACAGGCTAATCTGGGATGGCACATACACACATGTCCCTGATTGTCACTGCACAGGCTAATCTGGGATGGCACATACACACATGTCCCTGATTGTCACTGCACAGGCTAATCTGGGATGGCACATATACACATGTCCCTGATTGTCACTGCACAGGCTAATCTGGGATGGCATAATGCACATGTCCCTGATTGTCACTGCACAGGCTAATCTGAGACGGCACATACACACATATCTCTGATTGTCACTGCACAGGCTAATCTGGGATGGCACAAACCAACATGTCCCTGATTGTCACTGCACAGGCTAATCTGGGATGGCACAAACACACATGTCCCTGATTGTCACTGCACAGGCTAATCTGGGATGCACAATCACACATGTCCCTGATTGTCACTGCATAGGCTAATCTGGGACAGCATAATACACATGTCCCTGATTGTCACTGCACAGGCTAATCTGGAATGGCACATACACACATGTCCCTGATTGTCACTGCACAGGCTTATCTGGGATGGCACATACACACATGTCCCTGATTGTCACTGCACAGGCTAATCTGGGACGGCACATACACACATTTCCCTGATTGTCACTGCACAGGCTAATCTGGGATGGCACATACACACATGTCCCTGATTGTCACTGCACAGGCTAATCTGGGATGGCACATACACACATGTCCCTGATTGTCACTGCACAGGCTAATCTGGGATGGCACATACACACATGTCCCTGATTGTCACTGCACAGGCTAATCTGGGACGGCACATACACACATGTCCCTGATTGTCACTGCACAGGCTAATCTGGGATGGCACAAACACACATGTCCCTGATTGTCACTGCACAGGCTAATCTGGGATGGCACATACACACATGTCCCTGATTGTCACTGCACAGGCTAATCTGGGATGGCACATACACACATTTCCCTGATTGTCACTGCACAGGCTAATCTGGGATGGCACATACACACATGTCCCTGATTGTCACGGCACAGGCTAATCTGGGACTGCATAATGCACACATGTCCCTGATTGTCACTGCACAGGCTAATCTGGGACAGCACATACACACATGTCCCTGATTGTCACTGCATAGGCTAATCTGGGATGGCATAATGCACATGTCCCTGATTGTCACTGCACAGGCTAATCTGGGATGGCATAATGCACATGTCCCTGATTGTCACTGCACAGGCTAATCTGGGATGGCACAAACACACATGTCCCTGATTGTCACTGCACAGGCTAATCAGGGATGACACATACACACATGTCCCTGATTGTCACTGCACAGGCTAATCTGGGATGGCACATACACACATGTCCCTGATTGTCACTGCACAGGCTAATCAGGGATGACACAAACACACATGTCCCTGCTTGTCACTGCACAGGCTAATCTGGGATGGCACATACACACATGTCCCTGATTGTCACTGCACAGGCTAATCTCGGATGGCACATACACACATGTCCCTGATTGTCACTGCACAGGCTAATCTGGGATGGCACATACACACATGTCCCGATTGTCACTGCACAGGCTAATCTGGGATGGCATAAACACACATGTCCCTGATTGTCACTGCACAGGCTAATCTGGGATGACACATACACACATGCATGAAGTTCTGTTTTCCCTTAGTGATGCTCAACAAATATTTTCCATTTAAACCTTCTTCCTAGAGAGTTTTAGCACAATCTGTTGACACATAATCTGCACTTTGTACTACATGAATTATCCACAACTTCTATTTGACTCAGTGCTCAACCTTTATTTTTAAATCAGTTAAATCATTTAGATGTCATTATTGTGTGTTTTTTATATATCCCAATTGGTGTTGTAAATTTGATTCTCTCATATTTCTCATATTGTATTTTATTTAACTGCCTTTATCAATATTTTTTATAGAAGTGCGTCGTCTATATTAAAACATAATTTGCAAAAAGATTCTGTGTCGTATGCCTTAGGCACTGTACCGTTTTATTCATATTTGTTAGCAATACCGACAATAATAATTATTGTTTGAAACACTATAGTAGTAAAGAGGTACCTGAGGTTCAGAGACTTATAATATAGAGGATATTTGTTGGATCCGGTGGATTATCGAATTTAATTAACGAGTGATCATATCAAATAATATTTTCACGAGAGGCGCAGCCACGAGTGAAACTATATATTTTCTATGATCACGAGTGAATTAACATCGATAGTCCACCGAATCCAACAAATTTTCTTTTTATTTAATACATTTTCACAGTTTATATACATTGTTCAAGAGTTAAACTAAATAATTTTTCTGGGATAATAACGTCATTTGTCAAAAAATGACGTCATTTCACAGTAAACAATGAAAATTATCGATAATTCTCACTGATAATTATCACTGTTTAAAACAGTGAAATTATCAGTTTTAATTCACTTATATTTCTCTATAAACCACCGGAAAGCATTAAATAAATAGAAATAATGTCACATTTTCATGCTCATTTCTACTTTCTGGTTTAAAACAAGGCAATTAATTTCCCTATTTCATTTTGAATGAACAAGAAAGAAATACAAATGGCAAATAAAACTGTATACAATGATAACTGATAACTGTTTTCAACACAAGTTTTCAACAAATGCCTATTAAAAATTTCACAAATGGAACAAAAACACACACACATATTTTAATAATTTACCAAAGTTGGTCTTACCTGTCTTACATCCTGTGGAGTAAAATAGTTAAACAAGAAAAGTTTGTAAAACAGGTACAGGTATACTTGGATTGCAGCAAAACCCTACTTGAAACCTTGACCATTATTCTCTTGATTTGAAAATCATAAGGGGTCAACATTCATCAAGAGTATCCAGCCTATGAATGTATATGAGCTGTATTCTGGGAAAACTGGGTTTAAAGTGTGAGCGTAGTGCCTTCCCAGATTGCCGTTGAAGTCCCCACATGGCTCTGTGTGCGTAGTGCCTTCCCAGATTGCCATTGCAGTCCTCACATGGCTCTGTGTGCGTAGTGCCTTCCCAGATTGCCGTTGCAGTCCTCACATGGCTCTGTGTGCGTAGTGCCTTCCCAGATTGCCGTTGCAGTCCTCACATGGCTCTGTGTGCGTAGTGCCTTCCCAGATTGCCGTTGCAGTCCTCACATGGCTCTTTCTGCTTCTATGGAGTTTTTTGTTTAAATGAAGGCTCTTCTATATGAAAATCCAGTCTAGGCAGAAGGTGTTGTCACTAAATATCTTGTGTAGACAGCACAGGCATATCTAGGACATCACTTCAGTAGACAGCACATGCATATCTAGGACATCACTTCAGTACACAGCACAGGCATATATAGGACATCACTTCAGTACACAGCACAGGCATATCTAGGACATCACTTCAGTAGACAGCACAGGCATATCTAGGACATCACTTCAGTAGACAGCACATGCATATCTAGGACATCACTTCAGTAGACTGCACAGGCATATCTAGAACATCACTTCAGTAGACAGCACAAGCATATCTAGGACATCACTTCAGTAGACAGCACAGGCATATATAGGACATCACTTCAGTAGACAGCACAGGCATATCTAGGACATCACTTCAGTAGACAGCACAGGCATATCTAGAACATCACTTCAGTAGACAGCACAGGCGTATCTAGGACATCACTTCAGTAGACAGCACAGGCATATCTAGGACATCACTTCAGTAGACAGCACAGGCATATCTAGGACATCACTTCAGTAGACAGCAGAAGCATATCTAGGACATCACTTCAGTAGACAGCACAAGCATATCTAGGACATCACTTCAGTAGACAGCACAGGCATATCTAGGACGCTTCACAGATATGCATTAAGCCAGATATCCCAGAACAAGGCTCATATGATCTGCATACAGGCATATACACTATTTGACAGACACAGCATGACCAGCTCTAAATTGAAGTTGCTCATTTGCATACCCTTCCTCATTGGCTGATTGGTACAGTTGACTCAAGCCGCCCGAGTTGATATTTCTCACAACAATTGACATGACGCCTTATCTATGATCGCTCCGCCCACTTAATCACGTGGTTCAGCGGGTAGCAAACCTAGACAAGCTTACACCAAAATGGCTTCATTGCCTATATACTGCATGTAGATTAACGCGATATTCCGGATTATTTTTATTGTCTTTTTGACACCATATGACACTTGTATAAGGGGTTTGTGTCATTTAGTTATTCTGCGAATGCAAAAAAAATACGTTTATAGAGAACATCAGCTAATTATAACGGGGTTTTCGGTACATGAATAACGCCCTCAAACGCTTGCGCGCTGACCGAAATCGAACCTGTTATTACGTGTAATGTTGGTAATAAATTAACACTTCTTCAACGGCATTTACCCATGTTATTTACGAAACATTTCCACTCGTGTATTTGACACGTAATAGCGCTTTAAACTGGGATTTCGGTGAAGTTTTACACGCTTTCTGACACAGAGTGTACCAAAATCCCACATGCTATTACGTATAAAAGTGATATTAATAATATTAAACATTGCTTATGGGACATTTATCAATCACTATAATTGAAAGTGCAAGACAGCACAATAAGTTTGGTCATTGTCATAAATAAAGTAGCGCTGTATGAAGGGGAATTCAGTAAAGCTACCTGTATCAGACGCTGGCGCAGATATACCGACTTCTCCCAAATTCGGCATTTATGGGTTATATCAGTAATAATAAATCTTATTATGTGGCATTTATCTATTCGATTCTGTTAAAATAGAAACATATAATCGTTTTCACTTGTTTCTGACACCCACAAAACTCGATTTATAACGGGGATTTCGTTAAGTTACGCAAAGTTGGTACCAATCTTCTCTATTATTCTACAAGCACACGTGATATAATTCATACTTAATAATGCGTAATTATTTCTATCATAACAGTTCCAGTTTTTTAAATAAATAAATGCTCCATAAGGGTGATCTCGGTAATTCTACACATTGAAGCTTCCACTTGCTCTTGTCAAGACCGCATTTCCGCGTTTGAAATTAATTTTAATTAATCTAACTTATGGATACCGAATGTCAGAGTTACATAAAACCTATTCACACCGTTTTTGCCTTATTTCATGTCCGCTTTTTTTTCCGAACAAATCAAACGAAACTCGTTGAAAAAAAATGAGGACTAGGCATTCGATCTCAAAGGTGGATTAAAAGCGTTCATTGGTTACATCACATGTCTGCACATGTGTAGATACCGTTATTAATATAATATATCACGTGTCACCTTCTAATAACATGTATACTGGCAATAAAGTGCATTACTATCAGAGTAATAAAACACAGCACAAATTAGGCTTCATGCTGGGTTTTATTTCTCTTTAAGTAATGCAGATGAACCTCGCTTTTGTATATTAATGACCTAGTAACTGATAAAACTATTTAAAAAAAACGTGAAATATTATGTGATAATCAGATCGATAACATAAACTATTTATATCTGCTAGTATATCCGATAAAAATATATTATACTTGTCTTTGACAGTGTTGACGTTCAGTTGTTCGTGGTGACGACCGCATGCATTTATACATCTCTTACAATTCTCAAGATTTCTTTTCGGCTTTGGAAACGATATAAATTAAATGTCACCAACTAATCTTTCAGGATATCGATTGTCCGAGTTACATAGTCCCCATCGTCACCGTTTAACCATTTTTAATCTACTTTTTTTAGAGGAAAACAAAAGAAAGTCGCTAAAGTAAAAGTGAACCTATGCATAGCTTGTCTAGAAAATGGCGGACAGTTCGTTGCTAACTAACGCGCCCGATTAATCGATCGTTGATTGGTAGATCAGTTCTTAGATAAGAACTTGATTGACAGGCGGCGTCATGTCAATTCAGTTATCTCAACTGACCAGAATTGATCAGTATTCGTCCGATACATTCTAAAGCTTAACTCTTCCATACTGATTTTCGCAAAAATTGTGCCAAAAATTCCAAAAAGTATAAAAAATATGAAACCTAATCATGTACATTACGGAATCCTCAAGACTATTATTAACCTGTAACGTATGCTTCAGCGATAAACTTATATTATGCCAGCAATAGAAGAAGATGGGAGAAAGGCGTTTACCGGCACAAATGAATGTCGATTATCCGTATCACTTCCTTAATTTCTTCTAACATCACATCTTTGTCCACAAATGATGAGAGACCGCAATTTTCGTGCAAACGCCTACAGGCTCTTGTAACAGTTGCTGCCATTGGCTGCTTTTCTAGATGAAAACACGGAATTAGATTGCCTGTGTTTTGTTTGGTACCCGGCGGAAATCGGAATTAAATTGAAATTAAAAATGACAGTGAAAGTGGAACTTTAAGCAAAAGGAAAGCAATTATGGAAAGTAGTTCCAACATGAGTTAGTGCTGCCTGTTTAAATATTGGTAACTGAAAGGAGACATAATGTGCATAAAATAAGTAAATGTATGTTAAATGCAATATAATGTAAAATGCGAAATCTAGTTGCACCATTAAAATGCAGCGTACGACGACTGTCTGGGCATGCGCGTATGGTCCGTTTGGTATGTAAATTTTGGTAAAAAACACAGACACACAGACATACAGACATACAGACACACAGACACACACACACACACACAAGAGGTCTCTTACTCTTGTACGAAAAGCCATTTCGCGATCGCCCCTTCCTTTTGAGTGTTTTTTTTGCTGTATGTTTGTTCTGCAGCATTTGTGCTGTCATTGGGGGCTTCGTTGAAAGACAACGTTTGGGGCGCGATTATTGAAGTATTGTGTTTTTGTCGAAATTTCACTGCCGAAACCACGAGGGCTCTAGCATTATGGCAATTTTCTTCAAAGTTGCACGACACATATTTGTTATTACAACGTTCGGAATAAGACATTCATCTTTTACCTGTTACTAGTACTAGTACTAGCCTTGCACACTCTGATGTAAAGACATGACAGGAAAAATGCCTTACACGTTGGCCGTTCCATTATGAGAGCCCTGTAGGGAATCGGGAACTAAGCGATTACTGCGTAAGAATGACATCCGATATAATCTTGACCAGCCAAGCAGCCCCAAATTGTATATTGAACGAAGCCGAAGGCTGAGCTCCGCATACAGATTGAGGCTGTCTGACTGGTCACTATTAAGGCTGAGCTCCGCATACAGTTTGAGGCTGCCTGGTCGGTCACTTTTTTGCAGTAGGTTTTCTGTTTTCCCAGAGTGTACCGAAAATGTTCGTCCAGTGTATCGATCAGTGTATTATCAACGATTTTAACATCAAACAATGTCGGTTGCTGTTTCAAAGTTCACACTGATAATCTCGTCCATAACTAACGGCCGCAATGTAGAAAATTAGGCCAAGATTCACACATGGAAACCGTTCGGCGAACCTATTTCGCTCTTCGAGAATCACCTGCACAATATATGAATCGCGTTATGGGAAAACCGGTCTAAATGCATGTGCGCTAAGTGTCGTCCAAGATTCGCATTGGCATTAAAAATGTGCAAATGCATTAAGCACGTTTTTTCCATAACACGACCCTGATATAGGTATATCTTACCTGTAACGAAATGCCAATCATAAATTAAGTTCTGCATCAGCACAATGCATTTGAAAGAGAAAAAAAGCGAGCTTCGATCTGTGAAAACAAGGCTAAGCATATGCATGTCCTTTAAGCGCAGTTATTGGTACACGCGCTTCTCACCAAGGCGATCAGGGTTCAATCACAGACGCATTTTTGCATGACGCGGGTCTTTATGTTTCTTAACTATATTTTATACGTGTCTTGATAATGCAGAACTGTTTGATAGCATTCATTACATGATCAAACAGCGATAGTCCGTACCATTAAAACATCAACCTTGTTTGAAAATAAATCAACAACTATTACCAATTACTAATTGAAGTGTGGTAAGTCATAATAAAGCGGTTTTCAGTAAATTATAAGGCGTGATAAGTCGCTATCAGACGTGGTCAGTTATTATCAGGCGTTGTCAGTAATTATGAAGCGTAAACAGTCGTTATGACGCTATAACACGCTGTCAGCCATTATTAGTTAGTTTAGTGGTTACTATACGCGCTCACCACCAAGGCGGGTCCAATCCAAGCGGCGTACGAAATTTGACTTCAGCCTCGCGACATTTAAAATCAAGTGCGACATTTAGCGTCGGTGCAAAATAAAACGTTGAGCTACACTGTGTAAACAGTTCTAAGATTTCTTTATTCTTTGAAGTCAACAAACCATGTATAGTATCCCCAGCAACACCCAGTTGTATGTTGGAAAATTAACATAAGCTTAAGAGATGAAAGTATGATCGTACTTTAAAACAAAACTAATTGTCGAGTTCCCATAGATGTATGCCTTTTGGAGTACATATTAAATCCTTGTGGTGTAAGTGTGGTTTTTGAATAAACTATTCTGAACCTCTCAACCTCATTGAAATATGTCTCTAGAGATGTTAGTACAAATATATTAAAAAACTTATACTTTTCCATAACACTCATCATCAAAGAAACAAAACAACAACCACAGACGATAAGCTAAACGATTCCCAGGAACAGCAATGACCCCGAACGCCGAACATATGAGAAAGTAATAAAGTGACTCTTAGAAATCTCTCCAACTGGATTATTTAATACTCATCCACATCTAAGACGTATGCTTATAAATAAAAATGTTAAGTACTTCCCACCATGATCAAAGATTTACCTAAGTATGCCTTTCGTTGAACATAAACAAACAACAAATCCGCTAACGTATGTATTGCTTTCGAAACCATGTGGCAATACACTACCTCCTTGACCTGACTATTAAATAGCAATCAAGCCCGTTTTTTTACATAAGTAATAGCTCAACACATAAAATAAACAGACAAGTGTTCTTCAACATCTAAAGAGAACTACTTGTGGATGACTTGATTGACTGAATATATGATGACGTACTTTAGCCTGACAGTGCTATAATACGACGAAGAAGAGATATAAATTCCATTTCGATTTATTGTTACAGCAAAGACGTTCGGAACCATTTTTCTAGTAACATTCAACTCGTTAACATTGAACAGTTAAAATGTGGCGCTGGCTCGTATTGATGGTTCTATTAGGGACACCCCTTGCTGCAGAGCCTTCCTGTCCCATGTGTTCCAAGTATGACTACGAAGTAAGCCTTCTCGAACGAGTGCTAAGCAATGAACTGGCACTGAAAAACACCCTGGACAAAATAAGTGAAACACACGCGAAAGTTGAGGACACTTTAAAAGCGATACAAGGGGAGAATGTGAAGCTAAACCACGCAATGACTGCACTGGAAATTAAGAAGAAGGAGATGGACGAAAGGCTTAACAATTCCATCAACTCCGGGATCACAAATGTATCTGAAACTATTTCCGAAATGAAAACAAATGTGCATGTTCTCGTAGCAAAGACAGAGAAGGAACTCGAGGCAATGAAAGGTAATGCTTTTCGTTTGTTCAACTATTGACACATTATTTCGCCTGACAGTTTACATTAATATTACGTTATCCATTGCATTGAACGATAAATGCGTTCATGCTTTCAAAACTAGTTACGAATAAAACTTGTTATGATTTTAGGTGGGTTGATATTGCTTTGTTAAAATTATTATGCAGTTATATAACTCGAAGCAATTGCTGTAATTATAAAATTAGTAATATTCTACAAGTCTTTCTATAATATTTATAAAAAACTAGTGTAACGCACATTCTTTTAAATAATAGTATGTTATTAAAACGAGATTATACGATTGTATCAAGTATTTATTAATTAATATAACATGTGTAAAAACCTTATTAAACATACATTTCAATATAAATTAAAATAAAAGTTAAGAAGAACATGTGTCGAAAAATGCTTAATAAGCCAGATTTCTAATTCTGAAATCGAAAATGTCTGTACAGTCGAATTCGCCAGCATGTAAATCATGCATGTACGATGTGAATCTAAATTAAGTTTAACGGTTCATTTTAAATTCCTGCAACGATATCTAATCATACGACACACGATTACTTACTAAAAAGACGAATGCTTTGGTTATTGTAAGAAAATATATACGAAATATCTTCGTCACAATCGGCTTGGGGCGCTAATTTGTCTTAGCTGCATTTTATGAAATTCGTCTTCAATGTATAATTTTTCTTGCCTATTTTGTGTTATTGTAACATATTTTATCAATATATAATTATTTAACACATATACAAAATCGTATAATCCCGCTTTAAGTAAAGATTGTAAAACTAAAATGATTATGTTAATGAAAATTTTCCTCGCTCGTCTGTATACGAATAGCAGAATAAATTCGATGAAGGACGAGTTTAGCATTTGCTAAACGTTCAACGCAT
Source organism: Dreissena polymorpha (assembly GCF_020536995.1). Lineage (NCBI taxonomy): Eukaryota > Metazoa > Mollusca > Bivalvia > Myida > Dreissenidae > Dreissena > Dreissena polymorpha. The sequence continues at coordinate 1,592,827 of NW_026273315.1, read as the reverse complement.
GGACGTTTATGGAAGTAGTTATAATTTGCTTAATGTGAATTCACGTCCAGATGAGAGCATTTGCAAGTGTCGGGATTGCTCGTAGCGCCTAGAGCGTTTACAAACGAGCCTACCAGCTGCGAAATTAAATGAAAGCATTCAAGTTGTGCCATAAAACGTTTATAAAAACGACGTTCACAACTTCCTACTGGAGAATTATTTACGGTCTAACCATTGTACAATATCCGTTGATAATCGTGACACTTTCGACCGAACATATCTCTCATGTGACTTATGTTCACTCTTATTACCTTTAACTATCCGATACATATACATATAGATACACTCTAAATACGTAATTAACATGAGCTAATGAAACTATTGTTTTTGATGTATACTACTAGCCTTAAAGGGTAGCGAAAATATTTTAAACTGATTCAACTGCAGTAATTATGAATACACTGAAATAACAAATGAATGATTTAATTTTGATAATTACATTCAATTGTTTGTACTTTGCAGTACTGTGTGCGAAACAATCTCAAAATTAAACACAAAAGTAACGTATTCCCTTTATTTTTCACACACACACGCACGCACGCGCGCGCGCGCACGCACACACACACGCACGCACGCGCGCGCGCACACAAACACACACACAAACACACACGCACGCACACACACGCACGCACACGCACGTACGCTCGCACACACACACACACACGCGCGCACACACATACACACACGCACACGCCCGCATGCAAACACGCAGGCACACACACACACGCACCCACCCACCCACACACGCCCACTCGCACGCACGCACGCGCACACGCACTCGCGCTCGCATTATCGTCAGCACAAAGAAATTAACGCGCACATAGAATAGGATATATTATTCAATAACACATGTTTATATTTTCAGAACAAATTGTCGTGCCTCTGGTGATTTTCCACGCTCGACTTCATATTGATGGTAAACACACATTCACTGGCAACCAGGCTGTTGTGTTCAAGACCGTTCTGGTCAACGAAGGTCGAGGATATGACCCTGCCACTGGACACTTTACGGCGTCTGAAGCTGGAGTGTACATGTTCACGGTGCAGTACTGTACTTATGTAGCTTCAAGTATTCACCTTGAAATTACACATGAAGGGAAACCGTTGCAGAGATCATATCACTACGACAAAGATTCTTATGCCTGTACCAGCATGCAGGCCTTCGCTAAAGTTGCGATGGGGGAAAAGGTCTGGGTGCGGTCTATATCTTCGGGTGACCTACTCCATCAAGAGGGGTATAGGTGGAACAGCTTTGCTGGGTTCCTGGTGCATTTATAATTATTAAATGCGATTTGTTGCCCGATAAACATGTAAATCATAGGATATACTATAGAATCATTAGACTCAACATATAAACCATAGAAGCAGTTTACAAACATATTAATTGTTTGGTATAATAACGTTCAAACTTTCGTGGAAATTTATTGAAAATTGATATATTAGGCAATGCTCATATAATTTTATATTCAATGTTTAGTTACAAAACCAAAAGCACATGTAAACTGTATTCAAAAGAGACGTAAGGATTATGTATGACACTTTATTTCTGCAGACATAAAATGTCTAAAATAGTCCGGTGACTGTTTCTCCATATTTAATTTCACCAATATACTGGCATTTTCGAAATGAACATAAACAATAACAATGAAGTTATTTTACACTTAAATAGCAACAATAGGTTTATGCACAAAATGTTTTCAGAGGTCAAACGTCTGGAATGATGTTAAACAAATCTTTTAAATGCTGAGACTAATCGAAGTCTGATTTTTTATAAAATATGTCAAGTGAACATATATAACAGGCATTATGAAAAGAGGACGACCTTAAAGTGATTTGGGTTTCCATCGGTATGTGACTTCTGTTTCGCTTGCAATACTATCAAAGCCTTGCTTTTTTGTAGTAATATATGTTTTTGTAAATATGTTTTATTTTAATTTTATCAAATCGATTACCAAATTTACATTTTTAAAGAGCATCTTGACAAAGACAGAAAATGGAAATATCAGTTTTACATGTTTTTGCAACGCATTTATTATTGTACGAAAGAAGGCGTGTTATACATTTTTCATTCTCTTAAGTGCTAAACATTGTGTACTTAATCATATACTTATATAAAGATGCAATTATTTTCCCGTATAATAATTCATTTAAATGGAACACATATGGATGGATTGAATATTTTTAATTAATTGTCTTTGTGTTGGTGCATAACTATTCAAATTGGACCTGTGCAGACAATCTGGAAAACTTATATGGTACTTATAATTGGTTACTAAATGGAAAATGCTTAACCATTTGATGTTTGTATTCATCTTTAGCCAAGTGAAGCTCGATTGGTCATTGTCGGCTCGAGTACTACTTACCTGTACCCCGGGTACTCTAAAGTATACTTACATGTACCCCAGGTACGGTAAATATACTTGAACGTACCCGGTCGATATTAGACTGTACCCGAGTTGTATTCCCGCCCAAAATCCGACGTTATAAAACGCGCTACCTATTACCGTAAAACGATATTGTTTATCTTTTTTACAAACTTCTCTTTAAAAAAAATCCTGCATCAACATGCTTTTTGAGTATGAGTTTCGATAATATAGAGGCCATTTAACAGAAAATTTACATAAATGTGAACATAATTAAAACAAATAGCCGACAACGACCGATTTAGCGTTAAAATTCCCGGGTACGTTATAGTATATTTAACCGGGTACATGTAAGTATACTTAAGAGTACCAGGGGTACATGTAGGTAGTACCCGAGCCGACAATGACAAATCGGGCCCAATTGAATGTATAATGTTTAAACTAGTCTTCTAGTGAATGGTGATATTGTCAGTACATTGGTTGCATCGCTTTTACACATGTTATTGTACAATGTACATTCATGGCGATATGGCATTTATTAGAGAATACCTTATAATTTTGCTGATTAATGTAATGATTATATGAGACGCGCTCCTGGGAAACCAGGCTTTATGCATGTTGGTTAATAATTGTCATCCCAGATAAGTTGAGACGCGCTCTTGGGAAACCAGGCTTTATGCATGTTGGTAAATAATTTTCATCCCAAATTAGTCTGCACAGGATTATCTGGGACTACTTTTTTGGCTTTACAGAATTTTTATTTTAAGGAATTCTCTTGTAACAAAAATCCAGTTAAGGTGAAAAGTGTCGTCCCTGATCATTCTATGCAAACTGCACTTGCTCATCTGGGAGGACACTTTGAGCACATGCTTTAAGCCCCGTTTTCATAGAACGTGGCTCATATTATTGTCATCAAGACTTCTTTTACACATAGAGTAAAGTTTTTTGCTTATAGTATAAATGATATCAATTTACATTTCATTATATGTTTATGCATAACAGTAGTTATTTCAGTGTACATTTTGTGTAACTTTTACATTGCTATGAAATACTTAAAGAAAAACTGAATGAGTTGCATCTGTAATAAGCTGTAGTAGTATGTATAGAGTTGATAAGGGATTGTCTGTTTGTGTATGTGTATTTTTAGAAATACAATGTAATTTCATTTGAAATAAAAGTCATGTTACAAAATCAAAAGTGTGTGTACTTTTTTTTGTTAAACATCTTCATGTAAAACATATTTTCAGGGCAATTGTAAGTTATTAACAAACTTACAGACACCTTGTACTGGTAAACCAGCTAAAACCAGGAAAACTATAAGTTGGTTAACCCTTTGCATGCTGGGAAATTTTTCGTTTGCTAAAATGACGTCGCTGAATTTCTAAAATTAGCATTTTCTTCAATTTTGTTTCAAAGAATACTATCAGAAAAGCAAACAGTTTCGATCCTGATGAGATGCCACGTCGTTGGCGTCTCATCTGGATCCAAACTGTTTGCAAAGGTCTTCAAAATTCGGTTCCATCACTGAAAGAGTTAATTAACCACCGTGATATTACTGAAAAAGTGTTTAAATCAGGAAAGTGATAGAGTTGTCATGGATTATATTTAAGGCAAGACTTCGTGAAAACAAACAAAAAAACAACATAAATGGGGATAGAGTTGTCCCGGATCAGCCTGTGCGGACTGCACAGGCTTATCTGAGATGCCGATTAAAGCACATGGATTAAGCCTAGTTTTCCCAGAGTGTGGCTAATCTATATCTTCTCATCCAAGAGTTCTCTCAATTGGGTTTTGGTTGATGAAAACATGTTAGCCTACTAACATAAAACCCGTATTAATCTTACTAAATCCTTCATTGATAAACTTTGATTGGTTAAATACTTTGTTCGCCTTGAGACTGGAAGGTCGTGAGTATGATCATCACTAAAGGAAAATTCTGAAGATTATTAAGCTTTTTCGCAAACTGTTAATGAATAATGATAATGCATACAGTCAGTGCCAGTTTTGACTGTGGCCCTCAAATGTGTGATGGTTGATCTACATCCATGACTAGCGATTCATTCAATATGGTATGTCTGCCAGTACAAGTCCAAAGTCATCACCAGATTTTGCACAAGGATGCCTTATATTATAGATGTTTGGGAAACAAACAAAATATGTCTATGTGTTGTATGGAAACATATGCATCATTGGTTTTTGAACTGTTTAAATTATTTAGCAATTTGTTTTTATGCCCCCGAAGGAGGGCATATAGTGATCGCACTGTCCGTCTGTCTGTCCTCCGTCACACTTTTGCGTTTAGGTTTCCAAAAATGCTCATAACTTCTATGTCGCTTCAGATGCAACCTTCATATTTGGTATCCATATGTATATGGACAAGGCCTTTCCATACGCACAAACATTTTGACCCCTTTGGCCTTGACCTTGAACTAAGGGTCCGCGTTTAGGTTTCAAAAAAAGCGTTTTTCGGGGGCATAGGTCTTCCGATGGAGACAGCTCTTGTTGACTTCCTTAATTTTCCATAACATGTGATGAAAAGCCAAATAGCCTTTTCAATGGTAGCATATAAACACCCTTGTAGGAGTTTGTAAGAGGAATCCAATTAAAACAGATCCATCATTCATTGTGTTCATTAATTCTTTGAAACATAAAAGCTTGAATTATTAGAAATGTGGACTTTTCAGAACTCTGTGGTCTGATTAATATCACCCAGTAATTATGTCACAGAGTTACTGAGTAACAGCCTCACTGAGTAACTGTGTCACTGTTTTGCCAAGTAACTAAGTCGCTGAGTAACTGTGTCACTGAGTAAATGTATCATTGAGTAACTCTGTCACTGCCTTACAGTGTCACTGAGTAACTGGGTCATTGAAAAACTTTGTCAGGTGAATGAGTAACTTTGCCACTTAGTAACTTTGCCACTGAGTAACTGTGTCATTGAGTCAATGAGTAACTGTGTCTCTGTTTAACCATGTCACTGAGTAACTGTGTCACTGCGTACATTTTCACTGAGTTACAATGCCACTGAGTAACCTTTCATTGAGTAAAAGTGTCACTAAGTTACTATGTCAATTAATACATGGTCATGGAGTAACTGTGTCACCGGTTTCTGCCTCTAAAAGTAAATCTTTAATGAGTGACTGTGTTACTGAGTAACTTGTCACTGAGTTACTGTGACATCGAGTACATGTGCCACTGAGTTGATATGTCACTGAGTAATTGTGTCACTGAGTAACTGTGTCACTGAGTTACTGTGTCACTGAGTAACTGGGTCACTGAGTAACTGTGTAATCGAGTAACTGTATCACTGAGTAACTGTATCACTGAGTAACTGTGTCACTGAGTTACTGTGTCACTGAGTAACTGGGTCACTGAGTAACTTTGTCATTGAGAAACTGTGTCACTGAGTAACTGTCACTCAGTAACATTCTCCCTGAGTAAATGTGTCACTGAGTTACTATTTTCCAGAGTAATTGAGTAACTGTGTCACTGAGTAATTTTGTCACTGAGTACCTGGGTCACTGAGTTACTGTGTAATTGAGTAACCGTGTCACTGAGTAACTGTTTCACTGATAACCTGTGTCACTAAGTAATTGTGTGTTTGAGTAACTTTGTCACTTAGTAAATAAGCAAGTGTGTCACTGAGTTGCTGTGTAACTAAGTAAATGTGTTACCAAGAAACTGTCGCTGAGTAACATTTTCCTGAGTAACTGTGTTAATGTTTTGCCGAATGAGTGAGTAACTATGTCACTGAGCAACTGTCAGCGGGTAACTGTTTCACTGAGTAACTGTGTCACTTAGTAACTGCATCATTGGGTAACTGTTTTACTGAGTACCTGGGTCACTTGAGTTTGTATGTCACTTAGTAACTGTGTATCTGAAGAACTGTGTCACTGAGTTACTGTTAAACTCAGTTACTGCGTCACTGAGTAACTGTCACTGAGTAACGGTCTCCTGAGTAACTGTGTTAATGAGTAACTGTTTTGTCAAGTGAATGAATAACTGTGCCGCTTAGTAACTGTGTCATTGAGTCAATGAGTAACAGTGTAACCGTTTCACTGAGTAACTGTGTCACTGAGTAAATTGTCACTTAGTAACTTTTCACTTAGTAACTGTGTCACTGAGTACATGGATCACTGAGTAACTGTGTAATCGAGTAACTGTATCACTGAGTAACTGTGTAATTGAGTAACTTTGTCACTGAATTACTGTATCGCTGAGTAACTGTGTCACTAAGTAACTATGTCATTGAGTAACTTTGTCACTTAGTAACTGTGTAACTCAGTAGGTTTGTCACTGAGTAACTGCGTCAATAAGTAACTGTGTGACTGAGAAAATGTCACTGAGTAACGTTCTCTCTGAGTAACTGTGTCACCGAGTAACTGTTTTTCCAAGTGAGTGAGTAACAGTGTCACTGGGTTACTGTGTCGAGTAACTGTGTCACTTTATCATTGAGTAACTGTGTCACTGAGTTCCTGTTCTACTGAGTAACTATGCCACTGAGTTACTGTGTCAATGAGTGACTGTCACTGAGTAATAGTCTCCCTGAGTAACTGAGGAACTGTTTTGTCGAGTGAGTAACTGTGTCACTGAGTAACTGTACCACTGAATTAATGTGTCCCTGAGCAATATTGTCATTTAGAAACTGTGTAATTGGGTTAACATGTCACAGAGTAACTGTGTCCCTAAGTAACTCTGCCACTGCGAAATTGTGCCACTGAGTAATTGTGTCACTGAGTAACAGTGTTATTGAGAAACTGTGTCATTGGGTTACTGTGTCACTGAGTAACTATGTCACAGAGCAACTGGGTCAATGCATACCTCGGTTACTGAGTAACTGTGCCACTGAGTAACTGTTTCACTGAGTAACCAGGGTGCAGGACCACATGACTTTGTGGGGTTCACAATTAAATGTTTATGGATGTAAACACACGGGTATGTGGTGCTTTTCCTTAAATAATTTTTTTAACAATTTTTCTAAAAAAAGTTCAATTAGCGCATAAAAGACAGTTTTTATGCTTCTTATGACAATTGAAATACATCTGAATTACTTTATTTAATAAACCTGTGTTCTAGGCCAAAAATACAATGTGTAACGCAATCAAGTTAACGGTTATGCTAAAAGCAACATGAAATTTTGGCACAGATTTCAGTTATATTCCATGATTTGTTCTTAAAATACCTGTGAACCTCCTTGATCCTACATCCTGTAACTGCGTCATTGAGTAACTGGGTCATTGGGTTATTGAGTCACTAATAAACCCTGTCACTGGGTATCTGGACACTGAGTTCCTGTGTCGCTGAGGAACTGTGTCACTGAGGAACTGTGTCACTGAGTAACTGTCACAGAGAAACTGTGTGATTGAGGAACTGTTACTGATTAACCTAGTATAGAGTACCTGGGTCATTGAGTAACTGATTTAATGTGTCATTGAGTTACCTTGTCTATAAGTAACTGTGCCAGTAAGTAACTGAGTCACTTGTCGACTGGGTCATTTAGTAACTGTGTCACTGAATTACAGTGTAACTGAGTAACTGTGTCACTGCTTCACTGAGGGAGGAACTGTGCGACTGATTAACTGTCACCGAGTAACAGTGTCACTTCATAACTGTTCAACGAATGACTGTGTCACAAAGAAACTTGTCACTGAGAAACTGTGTCACTCGGTGACTGTCATTTAAGTACTCATTTACTGTTTTAGTTTAATGCTGGTTGGTGCTCATAAGTATCTAAGAGGTGGAAATAAAGCTTTTTAAACGCTAATCTTTTTATTACAGTATTCAATTTATTCTGATTTTGTAAGGCACTTCAGATGTGTATCTGAGTGTTCAAGGGTTAACAAAGTTCACATAGCGTTGCTTTTTTGTTGTGTTCAGCTGTAAGAAACATCAATATAAAGTGATGTTAGTACGAGTCCAAAAAACTTATATTCCATTGCAAATTTTTATTGATCAGTTTTGAATAATAATACAAATAGTTTATCAGTATAATTAATAAATAATTTATCACAAACTAATTAATAAAACCATTCCATTAACAAAATGCAAACATCAACCAATATAGATCTGGTAGCGAGATAATTAAATGTACACACATGAGTCTTTATAATGTCAGCAAATAAAACACAGTAACATATACAAGTACAACTTGAAATTATATCACATACAATGACATGCAAATTGTGAAATTTTAATATGTCAAATCATGTTTCAAAGAACAATGCAACATATACACCATACTGTATTCCTTTTTTTTCTATTTTAGTTTATTTATATAAAATAACAAAAGAAGCGCAAATGTATGTGACAATGTTGAATCACATATGTATACCAAAATGGTGAATACAAGTTAAACAATTTGCATTACAAGTCTAACTAGTTAAACCATGGCAGTTGGTGCTTTCACAAAATTCTAACACACAATAGAAAGTGTTGATTTTTAAAAGGAAATGTCAAACTATTTTGTTTATTTGTCGGAACAATAACATGTTGGTTATGATTGACAGGGCAACTCATCTGGAGTTGCTCATTATAATATAGTATCTGACATAGAATGAATGTATTGTATGTGAGCTGCTCTATGGAAAAATACAGCCTCAATGCAAGTGGGTAAAGAGTCTATCCATATAAATCTGTGCAGTGGGCACAGACTCATCAGGGACACCACTTGCAGCCTACACTGGATTTGCATTAAGAAGCATATTCATGTAAACGGAAAAATCCATAAAAGCAGAGAGTTTAGACACTTTAACTCACGTGCAGTAAAGCTGGTTATCACAGAGTGCTGCTCAAATACATACATTTTACCATACTTGAAGATAAACGTCAGAATGAATTCCAGGTTTTCCATGCCAGAGCAAGTACTGAACTAAAAATTCTGAAACATATTCTTGTCCATTTGTGTGAAAGAACTTTAGCCATGAGTATACAAAATTTAAAAAATGCATAATAACCCCCGTCGCCCTCCCTTCATCGCTCTCAAATTTCACCACTTATAAAACACACCCGGTCTACGTCTGGGGCAGTGGTTCCTCCTCCTTGGTGATCCCAAGCTCTCGCAAGAAGTTCCCCTCCGCCTCCATATAGGCCTGGTACTCCAGCTTCAAGCGGTACTCAATCTCCTCGTCTGTCAGCAGCACATTCGGCGCAATCTATAGACACAACACAAGGAAATTCTTACAGTTACAAGGAACATTGCAAACGGTAAATAGCCATTTTGGGAAAATGGGGCTTAATGCATGTGCGTCATTTGTTGTCCTAGATTTGCCTCTGAAGTCCACACAAGCTAATCTGGGATGACACTTTTCGCCTTATCTAGATTTTTATTAAGAAAAGAATTCTTTTAAACGAAAAATGCCATGAATGCAGTAAGTATTGTCTCTGATTGTCACTGCACATGCTAATCTGGGACGGCATAATGCACATGTCCCTGATTGTCACTGCACAGGCTAATCTGGGACGGCACATACACACATGTCCCTGATTGTCACTGCACATGCTAATCTGGGATGGCACATACACACATGTCCCTGATTGTCACTGCACAGGCTAATCTGGGACGGCACATACACACATGTCCCTGATTGTCACTGCACAGGCTAATCTGGGATGACACATACACACATGTCCCTGATTGTCACTGCACAGGCTAATCTGGGATGGCACATACACACATGTCCCTGATTGTCACTGCACAGGCTAATCTGGGACGGCACATACGCACATGTCCCTGATTGTCACTGCACAGGCTAATCTGGGATGGCACATACACACATGTCCCTGATTGTGACTGCACAGGCTAATCTGGGATGGCACATACACACATGTCCCTGATTGTGACTGCACAGGCTAATCTGGGATGGCACATACACACATTTCCCTGATTGTCACTGCACAGGCTAATCTGGGATGACACAAACACACATGTCCCTGATTGTCACTGCACAGGCTAATCTGGGATGGCACAAACAAACATGTCCCTGATTGTCACTGCACAGGCTAATCTGGGATGGCACATACACACATGTCCCTGATTGTCACTGCACAGGCTAATCTGGGATGACACATACACACATGTCCCTGATTGTCACTGCACAGGCTAATCTGGGATGACACATACACACATGCATGAAGTTCTGTTTCCCCAGAGTGGTGCTCAACAAATATTTTCCATTTGAACATTCTTCCTAGAGAGTTTTAGCACAATCTGTTGACACATAATCTGCACTTTGTACTACATTTAAACCTTCTTCCTAGAGAGTTTTAGCACAATCTGTTGACACATAATCTGCACTTTGTACTACATGAATTATCCACAACTTCTATTTGACTCAGTGCTCAACCTTTACTTTTAAATCAGTTAAATCATTTAGATGTCATTATTGTCAGTTTTCTATACACCCCAATTGGGATTGTTAATTTGATTCTCTCACATTTCTCATATTGTATTTTATTTAATTGCCTTTATCAATATTTTTTTATAGAAGCGCGTCGTCTATATTAAAACATAATTTGCAAAAGGATTCTGTGTTGTATGCCTTAGGCACTGTACCGTTTTATTCATATTGGTTAGCAATACCTACAATAATAATAATTGTTTGAAACAATATAATAGTAAAGAGGTACCTGAGATTCAGAGACTTATAATATAGAAATAATGTCACAATTTCATGCTCATTGCTACTTTCTGGTTTAAAACAAGGCTATTAATTTAATATCCCAATTTCATTTTGAATGAACAAGAAAGACATACAAATAGCAAATAAAACTGTATACAATGATAACTGATAACTGTTTCCAACACAAGTTTTCAACAAATGCCTATTAAAAATTGCACAAATGGAGCAAAAACACACACACATTTTTTTTTTAATTTACCAAAGTTGGTCTAACCTGTCTTAAATCCTGTGGAGTAAAATGGTTAAACAAGAAAAGTTTGTAAAACAGGTACAGGTATACTTGGATTGCAACAAAACCCTACTTGAAACCTTGACCATTATTCTCTTGATTTGAAAATCATAAGGGGTCAACATTCATCAAGAGTATCCAGCCTATGAATGTATATGAGCTGTATTCTGGGAACACTGGGTTTAAAGTGTGTGCGTAGTGCCTTCCCAGATTGCCGTTGCAGTCCTCACATCGCTCTGTGTGCGTAGTTCCTTCCCAGATTGCCATTGCAGTCCTCACATGGCTCTGTGTGTGTAGTGCCTTCCCAGATTGCCGTTGCAGTCCTCACATGGCTCTGTGTGCGTAGTGCCTTCCCAGATTGCCGTTGCAGTCCTCACATGGTTCTGTGTGCGTAGTAGTGCCTTCCCAGATTGCCGTTGCAGTCCTCACATCGCTCTGTGTGCGTAGTGCCTTCCCAGATTGCAGTTGCAGTCCTCACATGGCTCTGTGTGCGTAGTGCCTCCCCAGATTGCCGTTGCAGTACCCACATCACACTGTGTGCGTAGTGCCTTCCCAGATTGCCGTTGCAGTCCTCACATGGCTCTTACTGCTTCTATGGTGTTTTTTGTTTAAATGAATGCTCTTCTATATGAAAATCCAGTCTAGGCAGAAGGTGTTGTCACTGAATATCTTGTGCAGACAGCACAGGCATATCTAGGACATCACTTCAGTAGACAGCACAGGCATATCTAGGACATCACTTCAGTAGACAGCACAGGCATATCCAGGACATCACTTCAGTAGACAGCACAGGCATATCAAGGACATCACTTCAGTAGACAGCACAGGCATATCTAGGACATCACTTCAGTAGACAGCACAGGCATATCTAGGACCTCAGTAGACAGCACAGGCATATCTAGGACATCACTTCAGTATACAGCACAAGCATATCTAGGACATCACTTCAGTAGACAGCACAGGCATATCTAGGACATCACTTCAGTAGACAGCACAGGCATATCTAGGACATCACTTCAGTAGACAGCACAGGCATATCTAGGACCTCAGTAGACAGTACAGGCATATCTAGGACATCACTTCAGTAGACAGCACAGGCATATCTAGGACATCACTTCAGTAGACAGCACATGCACATCTAGGACATCACTTCAGTAGACAGCACAGGCATATCTAGGACATCACTTCAGTAGACAGCACAAGCATATCTAGGACATCACTTCAGAAGACTGCACAGTCATATCTAGGACAACACTTCAGTAGACAGCACAGGCATATCTAGGACATCACTTCAGTAGACAGCACAGGCATATCTAGGACATCACTTCAGTAGACAGCACAGGCATATCTAGGACACTTCACACATATGCATTAAGCCAGATATCCCAGAACAAGGCTCCTATGATCTGCATACAGGCATATACACAATTTGACAGACATAGCATGACCAGCTGTAAATTGAAGTTGCTCATTTGCATACCCTTTCTCATTGGCTGATTGGTACAGTTGACTAAAGCCGCCCGAGTTGATATTTCTCACACAATTCATTTATCTCAACTGACCAGAATTTATCAGTATTCGTCCGATACATTCTAAAGCTTAACTCTTCCATACTGATTTTCGCAAAAATTGTGCCAAAAAATGCCAAAAGCATAAAAAATATGAAACCTAATCATGTACATAACGGAATCCTCAAGACTATTATTAACCTGTAACGTATGCAAGCTTTGGGTCACGTGAGCGCCAATTTCAAGTGATATCCACTTCCGCGCATATAAAAACAAAGAAGAACTACTAAATAACACAAACAGTTTGTTTGTGTTTGTATCTAAATCCATTAATGTGAATAATGTGTACGTTTAGACATATTTTAAGTTTTTTCCTGTACATTAGCAAGTTATCTACCTTCATAACATAAACGATATCAATACGAAACAAACATGGCTGCGTGTGTGAAAAATACATTACAACTTGACGTAAACGACACTCTATACACGAGCTTAAAATAATCAAATCAATGACATGTACAAATAAAGATGGCTGCGCCCATGAATTAAACGTTAACAGGCATTTTATATTGACAAGGTAAAAAATCATAGCAGACTATAAAAGTGAGATATATCGGTAGAGATATAAAGCTGAAATTTAAATACGTAAAAATAGCGGCCGATAGTATAGTTAACATGGGGCGGGTTATACGAGTATTGAAAATGTAGTCATAAATCAGACGGAGTGTATTTACAAATTAAATCGGCACTATAAAACAACATAATGTGAACATGCTTTAAACGAAATATGCATGTGTAAGACAGCATATATTTAAACTGGTAATGACAGGATTATTTATCATTCATGCAAATAGGGTTGTAAACAATGATGCTATGGTCACGTGGTTTTACATGTGGTCCGCGCGTGTTTAAATTTAGATCATTTCTGTCCATGGACAGAAATTGAAAAGCCCTATCTTTGTACTGAATTTGGGCATGTCTTGACCGATTTTGACCAAATTTTTTGCACATCTGACATAAATACCATCACATTTTTACTCATAGTCACTTTCTTGCGACAAATAACAAAAATGGGAAAATATACCAACATCATCTCGGCCGTCTTAACGAGGCCTGTCAGCTAAAAAAACAAAAACAACAGCCTGCTATGTTCTTACCCCAGCCTTCTTTTTGGCCTCAGCCTCAAGTTCTCGCTTCTCATGCTCTCGGAAGTCCCACCTCTGCACCACGAAGCCTCGCCTCTTCACTTCCCGCTCAAAGTAGTTGGCTACCCCAGTCACCTGTGGGACAAGAGAACCAAACAAATATACAGAACTTGTTGTAACTAGAAAACAGGCAGGAACACCACCAGACACTGCAGTATACTAAAAAAGTGAGTACACTAATGATACTTATCTCAGAAGCCTTGAGCCCAAGATAAAAAAATATATAATGCTTATTCATTTTAAGAATTATTGACATATTTGCTTAGCCTAATTCTTAGAAAACTGGTCTTAATGCATGTGCATTAATTGGCTTTTGCATTCCGCACAGGCACGACACTTTCTGCTTTTATGAAATTTGTCATTTAAAGGATGTCTTTTTTCTCAGAAATCAAGTGTATGCGGAAAGTGTGATCCCTAATTAGCCTGTGCAAACTGCACAGGCTAATCTGGAATCATACTTTATGCACATGCATTAAGCCAAGTTTTCTCAGAATTATTTTTAGTAACAGGAGGCCCTGTACGGACCTCATTGGGTGCAGGCAGGCGCAGGCTCCAGGGTATCTCCAGGATATGCAGGGTACCGGAACTGTCACCCACAGCCAACAGGTGCTGCTTGTCTGCAATACATGGGAAATAAAGCTGTACAAATGTTGTCGTTGTGTGACAATAAGCATAGACTAAAATCTGTGAAAGATCTTTAGAGTAAAGTTTCATCTTTCTAGCAGCAATACTACTATGCATAACATAGGTTATAAAATGTCAAGAAAAAGTAATAAACCAGATACACGCCTGTTAGCAAGACATTGAATCCATTTTCAATAATACTTGCAATTAACTAACAATCTGTGCCATATACATGTTTGACCTTTAGTGTGACCTTGACCTATGCCCAAGGAGTACAGGACTCAACAAGGTGAACATTTTTGGTATATTATTTAAGAAATTGCATGATGAATGACAAAATTACAGTCCATAAAAACTTAATTTGACCAGTTTCATTTATGACCATTTGAATTTTTGAAGTCTAATTGTAACATTGACCTTTAAGCTAGGGTGATGATTTGACGAATCACATGAAGTCTCCACATGGTGAACATTTACAATAAATTATTTAAAACTGCATGATGAAGTTATGAATTGGAAAATCTGTTTTACAGCCTAATTTAATTTTAATGTTTGAACTTTAAGTGTGACCTTGACCTTTGAGTTAGGGAAACAGGTGTTACACAAGACATGCTGTCTCCTTATGGTGGACATTTGTGGTTGGTTATTTTAAAATAACATGACAAATTCTGAAGGTTAAGTCCGGGCAATCTCATTAAATCTGTGACATTTAGGTGTGACCTAGAAATTCGAAGTAGAGAGACAGTTTTTACACATTGCATGTCCTCTCCACATGGTAAATATTTATTATAAACTATTTTGAAATTGCATAATAAATAAAGAAGTTACAGTCTGGACAAGCTGTTTATTGCTCGTATTTAATGTCTGACCTTTTAAAGGGAGCCTGACCTTTAAGGTAGGCTTAACAATTGACACACCCTCTCTTCACCTTGTGATTATTTGTGGTAAGTTGTTTTAAAATTGCATGAAGAACAACAAATTTACAGTCAAGACAAGAACCAGCTAACTTTGTCCTTTAAAACCAGATTCTGAAATTTTAAGTATTATTCAAATTTAATGAAACTAATTAATGTTCAATCCCTACTGCTTGTAATTTCAGCACAATACCATGCCCAAACTCAAGTCAATGAGCAGATACTATTATTCTATTTTTAGCAAAATTGACATTGACCTTCATCCATTTAGCAACAAATGGAATCCCAATCTAGGTCTAAATGAAAGCAACCTGTTAATGAGCAGTAACTGATATTCTATGTTAGTAAAAAAACACATGACCATAAACTGACTGGACTGTAATGGTATTCGCAGCTTAGGTTTGCAGGAAAGCTGTTTACACACAAAATGTGAATGCTATACCTCCATCTAAACTTAAGTTTTGAGTGGAAACTGTTTTGCAATTTTTAGTAAAAATTACCTTGACCTTGACTAGACTAGCCACAATTAAAATGCAAAGTCATTCTTTAAAACTTGTTATATGGAAAATGTCATCTCTAAAACCCACTCATAACAGAGCAGACAACATTAAATTTGCAACTTTCTAATAATTCAAAGATAATAAGTCAGAAGTACTTTGAGAAATCTAACTGAATATCGAATATCGTTAAAATATTATGCCCATTTATATTGTCATCATGTTTCATAATGGTCCGATTTAAACTCTTCGACATATTGAGCCCACATTGTTTATCTCGCCACTACTCACAGGCGTTTAAAATTGTTTTTGGTTGCAAAAAGGAGAGCTCCATCACTGTGGTCATGTCAAAAATATCCATAACAATTAATAAAGAAAGTCTGACAACTCTAGAAGCAATACTTTTTCAATGACAAGGTAATCAAAATTCAAACACACAGAGAAAGTGTGGCAGAGCAAATCATATGCCCCCCCTCTGAAAGTGGATGCATTAAAAATACAAAGACAAAGCATAGTATCTGCACTACACAACACAATTGTTGAACAGCGTTTTTATTTGAAAAAGTGATGATTTACAATATGTCAGAATAGCTATATCTTGATACTGATTAAAATGCTGATGATGACTTGCTAGTTGAACATGATAACATAATCATAAATACATTGCAGCATGATATATATTTACACAACTTATCTTAATTCTCAAGTTACAGAGACACTGCATTCCAACACTTCAATATTATTGATATAACCACTCAGATGTCACCAATCCTAGGTTCAGTAACTTACGAGACACTGCGTGCGGGTAAATCTTTGTGATTGCTGATGGGGACACGCTCTGGGTGATGGAGGGTTCATGGGTCTTGTCCAGTAAGTCCCATACGTCGACGCTGCCATCCACCTTAGATATGTAGAACACTCCCGGACGGGAGGGGGACCAAAACCCGGAAGTCATACAGATTGGGTTTGGGGCAGACTGGAGGATCGGTCCTGACTGAAATTGGCAGGAGAGTTTTAATTTAGCCTTGTTCTGGAAAAAAATTGGCTTAATGTCTGTGCCTAAAGTGTCGTCCCATATCAGCCTGTGCAGCCCGCACAGGCTCATCAGGAGCAAAACTTTCCACCTAAACTGGATTGTCACCAGAAGAGACTTCCTTTAAACAAAACTTACCATAAAAGTGGAAAGTTTCTTACTTGATTAGCCTGTGCAAACTGCACAGGCTACTCTGGGACAACACTTTATGCACATGCAGTTGGCGAAAAAAGGTAGGATTTTGTAGTTTAACATGTTTTTTTTGTTTTGTTAGTTATAAGCTGGTAGTATTTGTTTTGTATTTGTTATTAGTTGTTAAAGGGATCTTTATAATGACAATTATATATCAAATAAAAAATACTTATGATGGATACTGAAGACAATGTTAGAACTTTAAAAAAAAACAATTTCTGGGATTCAGAAATAGCAAAAGTAAAACCTGATGTAAAATGCATTGCTTTTACCATTGAACAGTTACCAATTATTGACTAAGGTACAAACAAACATATACAAAAAGCCTTCATACCACACAGGTAAATCACTTTCAAGGAAAATCATTATTATCAACAAAATTCAACTCTAACAAAAATTAGACATATATCCATACCTATTTTTTCTACGATACTTTTCTAATATCCAAATGAAGTAAAATTGTCTTTTTTGTTGTTGCACAAAGGTATTTAACATATTATAACAATGACTGTTGTTTTTGTAAAACAAATTAGACAACACAATAACAGTTAAACTCGTTCTGCAAACATTGTCAAACATATTAACACAAAACGACTCGTCAACAAATTACCTTTAATGCATCAAATTACCTTTAATGCATCGTTTTCAGCAACGTTCAAAGTTTTCAGCTAATATAACATTAAATACACAGCCATAAACTTGGCCTAAAAAAATTTTCATATAAATTATTGGTTAAACAAGAATTCTTATGAATAAAATATTTACGTTCACAAATGTTGTTAAATGCAGGAGATAATACTAAAGGAACAAGTGTACCGCATAACGGGTGCAAATGCTCGGCTGCGTGTGCAGTTTTGAATAAATGAAAGCTTGTCATAAGATTTTTTTGGAATTTTTTATGAGGTCACAGTGACCTTGACCTTCGACCAAAAAATAGGTTTGGCGTGTAGAACTCATCGAGGTGCAGCTACATATGAAGTTTCAAAGTTGTAGGTGGAAGCACTTTTATTTTAGAGCCGATGTTAAGGTTTTAGCACGAAGAAGACCGTGGACAAGTTGGCTATGACAATACCTCGGGTTTTCTCTGAAAACAGACGAGCTAAAAATTAAACTTCAAACATTAGAAAACTTTCCAATGTATGCCAAAATAATATGACTAATTGAATTACTTAACAGTTCATTTACAATGAATAAACATATAAAGAATATGTGCATGTGCTTACTGTATACTTCAATTACACGGATGATATAACAACAAGCAAATTCGTTGAATTGATATCCCCCGCCAATATGCTTCTGAACACAAAAGGGTTATATTTGACACTCAAAAAAGCATTTTTTCAATATAAGGGCCATAACTCCGTTATTTACAGATGGTGTACAATGCCATTTGACGTGCATCATCCTCTTATCCATATATATACTCATACCAAGTTTCAATGAAATCCGCCAAAGCACTTCCGAGATATGGCTCCGGACACACACAAAAAGCATTTTTTCAAGTTTCAAAGGGCCATAACTTCGTTATTTACAGATGGTATACAATGCCATTTGGCGTGCATCATCCTCTTATCCATATATATACTCATAACAAGTTTCAATGAAATCCCCCAAAGCACTTCCAAGATATGGCTCCGGACGGACAGAAGGATGGACGGACGGAAAGACAGAAGGACGGACAAAGCCAAAACAAAATCCCTCCGCCTATGGCGCGGGATAATAATTATGAATCAAGTAAACATAATCTGTGACATCACACAAAGTAATACTACGTGTATTCATATATAGTAACTTATTTTTTTCGAATGTTATCCATTTGATGAATTTATTACAATATGAGAGTCTAATACACTAAAAAATCTTCAATAAACAATGTCTACAGCTAGCCAGAGCAACAATACATATTTAGCCAGAATTCACAAATATCCCACCATTTTGTAATTAATTGTGTCTGTCTCTGGTCTCAATACATGTGCATAAAGTATTGTGCCTTATCAGCCTGTGCTATTACTGGCTTATCAGGGAAAACACTTTTGCTTTTATTAGATTTTGTCTCTTCTCAACAAAAATCCACACTAGGCGGAAAGTGTTGTTGTTGATAAACATATGCGGAATGCACAAGCTAATCTGGGACAATACTTTACGCACATGCATTTAGACCCGTTTTCCCAGAGACTGACTCAATTAGTACAGACTGATTTACAGTTCGCGTTATTTTGATGCAAAATTGAATTGAAATACTTGGTAGTACAAACTTGAGCTAAACTATAACACTTATGGTATTGCCATGTATATGCCTACCAGGTGTGATTGGTTCTGTTACGATAAGATGCTACAATACAGGTCATAAGATATATTTGGCTAGTACTTAACACATTTGTCTTTAATAATGGCTATCAGCTAATTTGAAATTGACAAAGCCAGATGCAAATCAGTGTACAGTGTTTCAATTTTGTAATCAACCAATTACATGAGCCTTGCTCTCAGAAATGGGTTTTAACCCTTTGAATGCTGGGAAATTTGTCTTCTGCTAAAATGTCGTCTGCTGAATTTCTAAAATTAGCATTTTCTTCGATTTTTTTCAAAGAATACTATCCGAATAGCAAACAGTTTGGATCCTGATGAGACGCCACGTTCTGTGGCGTCTCATCTGGATCCAAACTGTTTGCAAAGGCCTTCAAAATTCGGTTCCCGCACTGAAAGGGTTAATGCATGAGTGTAAGATTTGTCCCAGATAAGCCTGTGTAGTCAGCATAGGCTAATCAGATACAACATTTTCCTCCAAAACTAGATTTTCATTAAGAAGAGACTTTCTTTAAACAAATAAAATCTGTAAAAACTGAAAGTGTCGTCCTTGGTGCATACTGCACATGTTATCTGGGACGACACTTGACTCATATACTGACAATCAGGCTATTCCACAGCGGGGCTTAAATGTATTGTTGCTCAGACATTCTGTTCAATTCTCTAGCTTTCTTTCTCTAAAATTGCGCAGTTCTTTAATGTACATAAAATTACTGATGTAAAATATCAGTTTCTAAATATTTGCATCTATTTTACACCAGATATATAAGACAAACGTCACAAACATTCAATTCAATGCAACTCCGCCACACTGGTGCGAATCCACTTACCGATTCAGCAGAGCTTGGGTTATTCTTGTCGATCTGTTAATAAAAGTGAGGCTTGCAAAGAAATGGTGAACTAGGTAACAAGGAATAGGTCAGTTAGGAAAGAAAATATAGAACTAAAAAAGGGGAAGGGGTGGCAAAATTGGTTGCTTATTCCACGAACATAAACTGAAAAGGGACATTATTTTGCCAAATTCCAAAATACTGAATGTACAAGAAAGTGTAAAAACAATTATGACCAAATCCTGTTTTGCCAACCCTGAGTGGAACTTATAATATGGGAAGATTTTATATCAATTACTATAGACCAAAACCAACTAGATTTACATGATAAAATGTACTATAAGAATAGCTATATATATGTATGGGATTGTTGTTCATTAGAAGGGCAATGACAAGATAAACATTCAGGTGATATGGGTGTGTTGAAAGACATTATCCAGGCAAGTATCAAAACTTTGTGGCAATCGCTATGGTTGTTAGACAAAACGTGTCATTTTTAGGAAACCAAGACTTCAGACTTTCTTGATTAGTTTAGGCCACACAAAGGTCAATGTAAACGTCTAAATCAGGTCAGGTGATGTGTGCGTGTTGATAGTCTTCAAAGACATCACCCATTCATGTAGCAAAGCTTTCCAGCAAGGAGTATTTATGTTTGAGAAAATGCGTTTTTTGGGTCAACCAGGTATTTTGACCTTCAGAATTATGCCATATTTAGAAGGTGTCAACATCAGGTCAGATAATGTGAGTTTGTTAAAATTGTTTCTATATAATATTTATGCAAGTAGCAATGATTTGCAGCAAACTGTATTGCAGTTCAAAACAAACAAGTATCGTTGAAAACGATGGATGTTCCTTTTGTTTGACCTTGAGAAAATCTATAATTAGCCTCAGTGACCTTGACCCTAGTGACCTCAATCCTCATAAAAAGGTAGAGGTCCATGCAAGGTACCTACATGCCAAATATGTAAGAGATTGGTAAAATATTAAATGCGCTATGAGAAACTGTAACAAAAGTGTGACGGAAGGAAGTAAGGAAGGACAAACTGGCAACTATATGCTCCCCGAAAATTTTCGGGGAGCATAAAAACATCATTACAGGTTAACCATGAATTGTACCTTCTGAATTACTCTATGTCAAAAAGAAGGTAATTGTCAAGGCAAAGAAGTGGTCAGGTGATTTTAATTTTCAAGAACATCATCCATTTAAGTATTAAAGCTCTTTAGGTATCATTATTGATGTTATAAAAACGTAGATGCAATACTTTAGTCATAAAAAGATCAATATGTTATTCTATGATTTTAGAAATTGATTCTATTTTTATATATTTTAAGTATTATTGGTAAGCAAGCATAATAGTTACAATAAAAGAACCATTCCATTCACAGAGATCTCCAGCATTTCAGAGCTGATCTTAATGTAAGGCCCAGTGTGACCACAACTGTAACATGTCTCCTTACTTCAAAGCGTAATTAAAAAGAACAAAAGCACAGTGGCGCATACAGGTAAGAGGGAGTATCAATGATCACCACAAAATAGTTGCTGAATGTTAAACAGGCAGCTTTTTAACAAAAATGAGTAGGTTTATGTAGAAATCTTGGGCAGACGCAATATTGCCTCACACATCCAGAGATTTTTAGCTTCCATTGTACTCATTATGTTTGAAGTACATAACACAAACATCCAGACAGAAGAACCTTCTAGAGTGTTTTGTTCATCTAATATCCTTCTATGCATTCCATAGCAAAATGTAAAAAATGCTAGGATACATTATACATCAATATTAATTTGTGCAGAAACAATAAATAACGTGCAACTAAGACAAGGTTACCATTTGTAAGTATAGGTTATTAGCTTAGTGTTTATATAATAGCATAACTCAAATTAAAGTATTTTATGGGTTATTGAGTAAAGGTTCTACTGAAAATGAATACAACTACCGGTAAAAAAACTAATACATAAATCATTGATTAAATAAATGAACATATGTAAATTGAAAACCAAACAACTGAATTAACATAAATGTGACATTTGGCAAAGGTAGACAAACATAAAGTATACAGGGCCACCCAGCATGGAAGGGTTAAAATATTCATCAAACTCAAGGGGGATCACTCACAACAACAGCCTCTTTCCAGATTGTGAAGTTCCAACCGCCAACCACAAGGAGGATATCCATGAAAAATGGGGATCGCTGGACCGTCATGATGGGCCCGTCATGCATGGTGTGATAGAAATCTGGTTTTGGCGCTGAAAAACGGTTACAAACA
This sequence comes from Dreissena polymorpha, assembly GCF_020536995.1. Classification (NCBI taxonomy): domain Eukaryota; kingdom Metazoa; phylum Mollusca; class Bivalvia; order Myida; family Dreissenidae; genus Dreissena; species Dreissena polymorpha. Next base: position 1,570,143 of record NW_026273315.1, on the reverse strand, counting down.
ACTGTATTTATATTTGCTAAAATGGTCAAATCAAATTGAAATTAAATGACTTCTGCATATTTTTTTTATCTGATATATGGTAGTACATGAGCCATATTTTTTCCAATTTTTACTCCAAATAAGTAAACAAAGCACTGCTATTTAGTGAAATGGACGCTGCTCATGTAAGGCACATCTTTCAATTAAAAATGGCAAAGTGTGTTGACTTTACTAAGTCATCAGTGAGAATTCAAGCTTTGTTGATATTTTCAAAATCAAAGGGCATCTTATGAAATGACTTCCTTTGCAAAACAGCCATTGTGTCCCCAATGATTGGATTTAACGTAGAGAATTCTGGTCTGGTCTGGTAACAGCTTGATCAAGATTTGCGTTGCAGTCATTTCAAAAGTACGGACAATTTACCATAACAAACACAAATGTGTTCCAACCCCCACACCTACATCCCCATAATCAGTACCCACAAATGCAACCTTTATATGTGATGTATCAAATGGTTTATTTCATTAATTGATTAGAGAAAAATGATTGTGTCTTGTTTATTTTTTATGTTAAAATAGTCGATAAGTAACTACAGTGAGTAGAAAATAATTATTCTGGTAATGAAAGATTATCTAAACAAAGTTTAACTTAAAAATAAAGTGTTTATAAGGCAAACATGGTTAGCTTACTTTGGATCTTGCCTGTGTCCTGATCCTTCTGTGGCATCCAGTCAACATAGACCACCTCCCCGTCCTGAAATGTACAACACAAATACTCAGTCAAATATGGTGTCAAACATCCAGTCAAATTACCTGTCAGACATTCAGTCAAACAATGCCAACAGTCAAATATCCAATACCCTTCCTAGTGATCTACACAATTAATTGAGCCTTATTCTGTGAAAACTGGGCTTATTGCATGTGCGTTAAGTGTCATCCTTGATAAGCCTGTGAAGTTTGCGCAGGCTTATCTGGCTTATAAAGCTCAGTTGGGCAACAACCATACCAAATATAATGAAGAGATATTAACTAAAAACATCATGATGTCAGTCAATTAATCAGTAAATAAACCTACTAGTCAGATTCTAATAAACAATCCTGGTATTTATCAAGTAATATATTTCATCAAATACTCAGTTAAATATCATATCAAAAATCTAGTTTTATTTGCCTGCGTTAGCATGGATAATCAAATTGAGTCTTTCAAAATACAATAGTTAAATCTTTGACATTATCTTTTCAGCTCTAACAAATTCCAGTTAATCATTTCTGAAAATGCTGTCATTTTCCATACACCACATCTACTCAAATACATAAGAGTTGTATATCTAACTTTAAAAAGACTCAAAAAATGTATCTCCCTCTGGTAAAAACTGGGCTTAATGCATGTGCATAAAGTGTTGTCCCTGATCAGTCAGTACAGGCTAATCCGGGACAACACTTTCCGATTCTAATATATTTATTGTTTAAAGTCTCTTCTTTGCAAAAATAAGATTAGCTGGAAAATGTAGTCCCTTACTAGCCTATGCAAACTGCTCTGGCTAATATTGGACGATGCTTTACGCACAAGCATTATGCCCCATTTTCCCTGAGCAAACCATTCATACCTCGGTGCCAACAAAGAAATGTGTCTTGACTGTTTGTAGGGTCCTCTTCTCACGGCCGGACTCGGGTTTCCCGGAATGGAAATATCCGCCAGTCACACTTGCCTCCTTGTCCGGGACACCACCATCGGTCGCCTTGGATACTGGAACAGTGGAGTAACTCACATGACTCAATTTTGGTGAGCAGGACTGGATAAACATAACATGATATTACTTAAATACACAACTTTTAAAAGAAAAAAGAGCATGCATTTTAATATTGATTTCATACCAATAATTATTAAACCTGCCCAGGTAAAAATTCACTTACTTAGAAATGTTCCTAAACTTTGGTTAGATCCTATACATAGCTACTTTATTCCATAGTAAATAATAAACAGTATAGAGCCCATTTTCACAAAGCTCGAAGGAGCAAACTTAAGAGAATTCCTTAAAATCCTAAAGTTCCTGAACTCTCTCGCTAGTTTGATTTTACATATTTTTACATTCCATGGTAAATATTGATAAAATGATAACTATTTTCTCCTTTTCTGAGCTGAAACCATAGGATTTTTCCTTGAATATATGATCTGAAAATTTCATTCAGGAACAACTAGGGTTAAGATTCCCAATGGAAGCTTTGTGAATAGGGGCCCTGGTTAACAATTATTAGAGAATTGAAACAAAACATTTTACTGATTAACTTTATGGACAATTCTTACTGGAATTAAAACCTGCCCTTAGCCTACTTGTAACTGGAAAATAAAACATGTTTATGAAGCAAAAACTTTTTGTAAGATCTGATTGCCGAACCATCATGTATCTGCCACTTTATGTTACCCATACGCTGCCATATATGCTGGGTACACATTCTCAATTACCACTCAACTTACATGCCCCTCTATCCCCCTGCTTCTCTGCTATTGAGAACTTTGTTGGTGCATGATCACCGCCCGGCTCAGATTTGTGGAGATGGACCTGTGGGATAAGGTTATTGAAAAGTGTATGAAACAAACATGAGCCCCGCTCCGAGAAAACTAAGTTTAATGCATGTGCTTAAATTATGGTCCCAGATTAGACTGAGAAGTCCACAGAGGCTAGTCAGGGACGACACTTTCTACTTTTATGGATTTTTTAATTTAAAGAAAGTCACTATCCAACAAAAATCTAGTCTTGGTGGAAAGTGATTAAAAGCATGTGAGTAAAGTATGTAAATGCTTATCTGGGGTGATACTTAACACACATGCAGTAAGCCCAGTTTTACCAGACACCAGCTCATGATGTGAACAAAATATTACTTATTTGCATATTGCAAGTGTGCCAATAATACATAGTCAGAACTAATTTTGCATTAAACATTTCACAAAGCACTGCACGACATCTATACCTAGTTAAACAATGTATCAAATTTATTCTTAAAGAATCATGAATAATCAATGTTCATCATTTATTAAAGACCTATTACTAACCCCCCTTTGCAAAATTGTTAACACCCACATTAAAGAATAAAAGTTAAGGGGCTTTAACCCTTAGCAAAGTGAAGTGAAAAGGGCTATATGCAACCAGCATAAAACCATAATAGCCTGCAAGTTACTCGCTGTCTGTTCAGATTTTATGCTGTTTGCCGCTCATCAGTATTTTAGGGTTGGAAATGAAGCCGTTACAACTTGAATCTAGTAAGAAAGGTCTTAAATTTCATTTGATTTTCTAAATGGCTACAAATAGGTAAAAAGTGTATCTGAGCAGTAAAGGGTTAAGGGGCTACACCCCACCTTCAGCATGGGCTTCCATGTGAGGTCAAGGTGCTTGAAGGTGTCGGGGACGCCTATGGGGTTTTTGGTGCCGTCCTTGTCTTTGGGCTTGGCCCCCTGTTGTTGTTGTTGTGGTCCTTTGGTAGGTCTTGTGTCCCAAACCAGGATACAGCTGAAAATGTTGTATGAGTATCAACATCAAGTTCAGCATAAATTAACAGAATGGGATATTGCTTGTTTTTATCTTTGCAAATTTACTGGTAACTTGCTTGCACTTTTCTGGGACAAGCAGCCCTTTTTTATGCCATTTTAGGGGCCTGTTTCTAGTATACATGTACATAATATATTTTTCAATAGACCCAGTTTTAAATTGTGTTGTACATGTAGATTGTTATACATGTATGTTCTTTTTAGCAATAACGCAAAGTGATAACATGTACAAACTATACTTTGTCACAGAAGTGATGAAGACTCTTGCCCCCACTGCCCATGCAGAATGTCGTAATAATTTTTTATGTAGAAGTTGATACAACATCAAAATGTTACCCTATGATGGGTCGCAGCCAATTTTTACACAAGGGGCTTGGTTTTAAAACCTTTGTAAAGGTCAACTACATTTGTATACAATGTTATATACCAAATACTAGCTTCAGAGGGTTATTTTGATGTGTTACCATGTAACAAAACAAATGTTTAACCTTTGGGCAATGTGATTGTTAAAGATTTTTGTTTAATTTATTGTTGCATATTTAGTGTTTGTTTACCTTGAAACACCTAGGGACTGGCTAGATTTTATCCCAAGGACATTATTTCAAAAAATGTTCTGAGATTACTTTATAATGTTACAAACCAATATTCACCTGTAGACCATGTGATGTCAGAAAAGTTGTTTTGATAACAGTGATAAAATCAGGCATGCTAAACTTCATATAATAAGGAACAACACGTACAAGTTTTAATATTGTATATTGAAAATTGCAAGAGGATGCAAACGCATATTCATTACATTATATAAAGTCTAAGTTGAATAACTTAGATAATAACTTTGATAATTTTAATGAAAGATATAAAAAAAGTAATGAGGAACACTGCTGACACGTTTGAATGTTGATTGCTGAAAAGTGTAGAAAAGCACATTTTGATTAACATTTGTTTCCAGACAGACAGAAGGACAGACATCCATGGTAATTCAAGTACATCCACTTTACTCTGCAACAAGGGGTATAATGGATAAAGTGAAAGCAATTATTGTAAATATGTTTGAATTGTGGTTTTCCATAAGAAACTAATTATTTTTTAAATCCTCAAAACATAAGTTTCAAAAAATACAATACCCTCTTAAAGGGACACAGTACCTTTTCCCAAATTCACAAAAACACATGACATGTTTACCGGTAGCTGACCTTAGCTGAGCTAAGTCAGTGTTGTTGTTTTTTCAAATTTGATGCTGGTATTCAGCCCCATTTTCTATACAGAAAAGGGTACATATTTTTCCCAAAAGAGACCTAACAATTCTTAACATTTAGTTCATCTCTCATCAATCTTTTGAAGTTAAACCTTAGTAAATATAATTATGAATACACTTTTATTCTCAATTTTTAAGCATTTTATAGCAAAACAACAACAACACATCTTTCCCAACTTCAGTCAAAATGTCGCATTTTTTCCAAATCAAAAGGGATTCCAAATTGGTGAAAAGAAACAACACTGAAAGTTCACAAGTTGTGTGGCTGGGTTGGGACAATAAAAATTTAAAATGGTAAGTTTCTTGTAAATATTTTTTTCATTGAAATTCAGGTTAAAATATAAAAAGTTACTTGTCTGTTGCACATGTGAATATCTGACAGGACTCAAAACCCTTGTTTTCCTGGGGCACTCCCATTCTGTTGATCTGAAAGGGGCAAAATAACATGAGAGAAATCAGTCAAATAGTTAGGTCTTGGGAACTTTTAATCATCTGTATACACATGATAGCTGATAATGCCTTTGGAAATTAATCAACATGTACATATTTGTATTCCACTCATACCACACATCATTTATGTAAACTGTTAAAACCACTTCTGAACAAAATTTAAACACCACTACTGAAGAAATTAATACATTACTGATTAATGCAACAAAAACAATTAACACTCGTAAAGTTTATTTATGTTAATTAAAAAAAAGCTTGTCTTTGAAAATAACAAGCCTAATGAATGTGAATAATAACAGGCTTAATGAATGTGAATAATAACATGCTTAATGAATGTGAATAATAACAGGCTTAATGAATGTGAATAATAACATGCTTAATAAATGTGAATAAATAACAGGCTTAATGAATGTGAATAATAACAGGCTTAATAAATGTGAATAAAAACAGGCTTAATGAATGTGAATAATAACAGGCTTAATGAATGTGAATAATAACAGGCTTAATGAATGTGAATAATAACAGGCTTAATGAATGTGAATAATAACAGGCTTAATGAATGTGAATAAAGCTTTGACCAGATTAGCCTGTGTAGCCCAGCCGCACCCGATTATTGGAGACAAAGCTTTCAGTATAGACTGTATTGTCCTTCAAAAGAGACTTTCTTTATACAAAAATTCTAAGAAGGTAGAAAGTGTCGACCCCTGATAAGCCAAGCCTATTTGAACTGCATAGGCTAATATTGGACACTTTAAGCACATAAGCCAGGGTTTTCGCAGAGTTTGGCTTAAATGCATTAAATGAGTCGCGTTCTGAGAAAACTGGGCTTAATACATGTGCGTAAGGTGTCGTCCCAGATAAGCCTGTGCAGTCCACACAGGCTAATCAGGGTTTGACACTTTCCGCTTTTATGGTATTTTTAGTTTCAAGGAAGTCCCTCCTTCGCAAAATCAAGTTAGGCGGAAAGTGTCATCTCCAATTAGCCTGTGCGGATTGCACAGGCTAATCTGGGATGACACTTTACGCACATGCATGAAGCCCAGTTTTTTTAGAACAAGGCTCAAATGCATTTTCTTAAGACGCTGCAACCTCCTTTGTGTATGAAGGTCATACCTCGACATGATCCGGTAGCCACATGATGTCTGTGATGGGCGCATGGTGACTGTTCTCAATACTGGACACCGCACAGTAACGCACGATTTGCGTCTTCAGGGCATTGGGGTCTTCAAAGCCAGGCTGGACAGGTAAAAATATTGTTCAAAACATGAGAATACATAGTATTAAAACTACTCCACCATACATATGATGAATAAAATCGATTCAATGTTTTTTTGTTCAATTATTTTTTGAGAAAAACAACAACATGGGTCATTGGCATTGAAAAAAAATAATTACAAACAAGAGATGTGTTTGTCAGAAACCTCTAATGCGCCGTTTTTTTTGTTGACCTTTGACCTTGAAGGATGACCTTGACCTTTCACCACTCAAAATGTGCAGCTCCATGAGATACACATGCATGCCAAAATATCAAGTTGCTATGTTCAATATTTCAAAAGTTATTGCAAAAGATTAGCTTGTGTAGTCTGCACAGCCTAAGGGACTACACTTTCTGCTTTTATGGAGCATGACTATGAGGTATTTTCATCATAACCATTTTTGCTGTGAAACTTATCATGCTTACACACCTTCTGGTACACAGTCTGGAACAAAGGTCTGACTCCAGCCAGTCTTGTTGGAGCAAGTGTACATCGTGCTAGGGGGAACAACAGACATTCGATGCTGTTTGCATGTGGCCTCATACTGGCCAGTTTTTTTCTCTGTGAAATCGACGCCCTCTGATACAACTGGGATCTTGCATGGGTTGGGGTCTACAATAGGACAGTACATGTATTTGAGCTTCCTTTTTGGAAAACTGGGCTTTTCCCAGATATGCAATCGTGACCATGTAGACTACCTACACACACAACTTTATCACAAATCATGTACCTCCATTAAAACTAAGTAATTAAGCAGGTAATACAAGATTTCTTTATCCAAAGCTATATCAATCTAAAGTTATTTACCACAAAGCACCTGCATGAAGCATTTTGTCTAACAAACCTTGATACAAATAGTTATAAAAGAACCAGGCTGCTCAGTTGGCAGAGAACCTGACTGTGAATCTGGGAAAGATTAGTTTGAAATGCTGAGGCACCAAAATCTATATAAAAAACGACTAACAAACAAAGAAAAAGTTTTAAAGGTATGTACATTTGGAAATGTTAGGTAGGTGAAAGGCTAATTGACATATGTACCTTTAACCCGGATTGCAAGGTTACATACAGCACTGTTTAACATCTCGTCTGAGGCAGTGATCCGAACAATTGTATCCTGAAAAAAAATATTATAAGTTCAAGGCCTACTTTAAGAAATGTCTGGCCCTACCATGAGGTCAATGGTGTAATGGTCGCCCATAAAATATCTAATCTTCAGCTATGTTCCTTCCTGTTAGCTGACCTATAAAGGATTTACTGCACTGTTTCAAAATCTCCCCAAGTATACATTCTACTGTGTCAAAATCGCAAATAACTCTTCCACAAATAGTCATTGCCAAAATTGCTTCTTAAACAATCTCCTAAAAATGTTAATCAATTGTTTATTGAAAAATTAACCAAAAGAAAAGTTGTGTCAATACTTTCAATATATGGGTGGATGGAAGAAATAATTGTTTCTCCCAGTTTGTTCGGAACAGGAAAATATTAGACAGCGCAAATGGAGAATATAATGTGAGTTTCCTGCCTTGAATATGCTTACCTTCAAAACAAAGAAGGGAATTGTGAAGTTTTGTGGCTCAGTAGATATGGTTGGTTGCAACCCTGAGTTGTCCTTTGCATTTGGCATTGAAACATTGATTACCTCCCCTGGTTTGATGATGATTGGTTCATTTGGACAGTTGACAAAATATGGCAGGAAAATGTCTGTAACACATGACAATTAACTTACATTTTGTGGCTATCAGAAAGTCAACACATATTTGCAAATAAACCCATTTATGCCTAGCGTCTAAACAAAGGCCTTGGCAAACAGCGTAGACCCAGATGAGACGCCACATGGCCACATGACGCGGCGTCTCATCAGGGTCTGCACTGTTTGCTTAAAGGAATTTCTGTAGATGTCTTTAGTTTTTTTTTTCAAAATAAATCAACAAATATTCTAATAAATAAGCCATGCTGTGGGAAAACAAAGCTTTATTCATGTGCTTTTAGTGTTGTCCCAGATTAACTTGTAAACCAGGGACAACACTTTAATCTTTAAGTTAACAGAAAAGACTTTCTTTAATGAAAAAGTCTGTAAAGCATAATGTGTTGTTCCTGATGAGCATGTGCAGATTGCACTGGCTAATCTTCCTAATATATACAAACCCCACTATCCGCAAGGGCGGCCCATTTCATTTACCCATGCACTTGCCTTGAGAAGAATGCATGTGCGTAAATTATTGTCACAGATTAGCCTGAGCGGTCAATGTCCTTGCATAAAAGAGCCATCAAGGTAAGTGGATATGCTGTTTGTGTCGCTACACAAGCTTGCCCACAAGCAACTTTTCAACACAAGACACCATGAACAGGTTCAACCCGAAGGACTGGAAGTACTCTCAGTAATCCTTAGGTCTTGTAAGCAATGAAGATAATTAAGCGAAGTATACAGCTTATGTAAATTAATGGCTTTCTATTTGGCTTGATCCATTCTGTTTGCATAAAATCTTGTTTAAAAGTGTATTACCTCAAGAGTTAACGTCTTAACGTCGATGCAGTATCTCTGGACTAGCTGCATGTCGAAGGCGATGGACTCGATGTAGTAGCGGTGATTGTCCCACTCACACTTGATCAGGCTGGCGGCTGAGAGAAAAATTTGAAAAAAAAGACGTTGGAAAATCCTCATTTCCTGGGCTCAGATTTTTGAAATTTTCACATTTTTGTGTTACCGTACCAAGTATTCCGTGCAGAAGTATGCTCCGAAATGTTAATTTTACAAGTTGGTGTTCGTTATACATTGATACAACGCTAGTCTGACTGCTAATTTGCGAAAAATTCATTGTGCAATCGTAAATATTCATGATTGGCGCCATGCTTGTTGTTGTTGTATTATGTTAAAGGGGCTATTGTCGACATACCGAATAGCGGGTACGACTACGAGGGGAGTTTGTGCTAATGTTTTTTTCGAACACTATGATCGTCTTTTTTATGATTGCTTAGTATGTGTGAGCTTCAGCTTGTATTTGCTGATTGTGCAAATAAACTGAAACTGCAACCATCATACTGAAAGTACTCTTTCACACTGTATGCGAGTCCGGGACACCCTATCTTCTTCTGATACAGCACTCCTTCTCAATAGAAGAGTTTGTGCTGGTGCCTATTGGTTAAGGGGTGAAAGCTATACAAAGATGCTCAGTTGTTAGTTAGTTTAAAATTATTTCGTGTGTGCTCCTGATATTGGAAAGACATGTTTGTTGTGAGAACTCCAGAATAATACGAGTGGCTTGCGCTTGCCTTCATCAGTTGATTGGCCGTGGTGAGGAGTTTGCATTAAAGATTTATACATAGAAATCTTGGCAAGAGTTTGTTGGCAAACAAATGCAAATATACTAGACTTTACTGGGATCCAACATATCTGATTATAGTGACACTGTACCTGATATCCACGACTGAGTCCTTGTTCCCAGCTGACTGGGAATCATTGCCATCTGTTGTTTGCTTTTAGTTCAGAAACGTCTCTCATGTAAGCTGTTAACGCTTAATTTTAGAGGATGTTTCAAATATCTGTAGGAATTTCTGATGGCTTTTAGTCAAGCTTGAGTTAAAGTGATATTGTGGGCATTTTTCACTGTTGAATTGAGCTGACCAATTATCTGCAACTCATCATGCTACCTGTTGTTTACA